>NW_018128032.1:362169-369861 GCF_001952655.1 Monopterus albus | reverse complement strand
TGTCTACCACTACTATGTCCGGTTGGTTGGCCATTACTAGTTTGTCAGTTTGTATCTTGAAGTCCCACAGGATCTTAGCTTGGTCATTCTCAACCACCTTTGGAGGTGTATCCCATTTTGACTTTGGGACTTCCAGCCTGTACTCAGCACGGGGGTTTCTGTACTTTATCCCAGCCACTTGGTTATGGCGTTCCATGTATGCCCTGCTGGATTGTCTCAGGGGCATCTTTGCACAGCCTGCACCAGGGGTCCTGTCTGGTATGGTAGACCCCTGCCTCTATTGATCTTGTACTTAGAGCTTGTTCATGTGCTGCCAGGATTAGTGCCTCTGTGCTGTCTTTCAGTCCAGCTTTGTCCAGTCACTGGTAGGATTTTTCATATCAGAAAAGTGTTGGCCCCTTGTGCTCAAAGGTGCAAAGTCTCTTTGACATTAAGGTGTAAGGACCACGCCATAGGTATACCTCAAAGAAAGAATCTCTACCACTGGATGTAAGTAAAAAACAAGATTTTCAGCAAATTTCTGCCCAGAATATGTGGAAAAAGACAACAAAATCCATTAGGACAAGCCACATAAGGGTGAGATTTGTACTTCATTAGATGTGTTTTCAAACATCGTGGTCTGCTTTTACAAGACAGAAGACTAAACATCTGTGCATCCATTGTGTTTGCCCATTTCTGTTAAAGTGTGATGCACAGTCCTTTACCAACTGTACCATCCAAAGGGACTGAGCCCATCCAAAGGGACTGAGCTAACAGCAATGCACTGGGAAAACATTTCAATGAAGAATTATATATCAGAGGACTCATATATATATATATATATGTACACACTTTATTTTGATTTATTTATTTAAAATGATTTAAAACTGTGGTTGTACCCTTAAATGAATGTAAAGTAATGTCTTCCTGTGACCCCTTTATTACAGGGGCCACAGTGTGATCATGAATTGTAAGTAATCACAGAAAGATTTTCATTTTCAGATTGTTTATTTTAGAGGCATAAATAAGAGAAAATATTCAGCATTTCACTAAAGTAAAAAGCAAAAGTAGAAGATATTATTTTATATAAGCTACATGGTGACCTCTGAACTGGGACAGTGAAAATAAAAGGTCACATCAAATACACATAATACATCTTCTGTATGGACAGTGTTTCAAATACACTTTTGTATTGGCCAAACCTGATGTGTCAACAGTGGAAGAAGTCATTTGTTTGAGATGGTGACAGTGACCAAATGGGTCAAAGAAAAAAGACAGAGGCAACTGGATGAACTAGAGAAAGGAAGAGGTGGAAAGTTTTGGTTCATTTGTTTCTATTTGCTGAATCATTATCCAAAATGTCCTGCTTCTAGCAGCAATGGGGCAATGCAGCTGTGGGTGAAACCAAAACTTAAGACACAACAATCTCTTATGCAGGTCATATTGTTCTGGACCTCTCAACCTTATTACAAGGCCTCTGTCAGTTGCCGTGGTACTTTCCATTATGTGACCACTGAGCTTGAGTCACCAGTTGACTAATGAACCTCAGCTCAATGCCCTCTAACTGAGCTTCCAATCTGATCCCACAGCCATCATCACATGAAGCTTGTTCTGTCATCAGGGGATCGTAGATGTTCAAACTTTCCATTATTTTTCAGCTGTTTTCAGACTTTTCCTCCCTGCTGGCTTAAAAGATAGGCTTCACAGACCATGATCTTTGGCCAATCTGAAGTTGACCAACAAACAAAAGACATCTTCACTTAGGGTCCACTTCTTCACTTTTTCTAGAGTGTTTTTTTTCTTTGTATGACCAAAACATCTAAACAAAATGTTTCCAAACACGATGAAAAGAACGAAGAACTGTCTGCCTAAAGGCAGGATGAATACACTTTAGCTGCATTATTTGTTCTCCACTTCTTCTCACATGAGAATGTTACTGGGGCACCGTGACCATTTTACACATGAAGATCAGGTTACCTGTTTTTGGCTCTGAAGGAGCTTTGCAATGTCTGAAAAAGCAATTATGATAATGTCATCACACATGAAATTTTAGATTGATAAAAAGCTGGTGTAACAAACTAGGTTGTGACTCATATTTGGGACTGTCGGGATCTCTCAGCCCTCTGCTGCTTCAATTTTGACCATTATTTATAAAATCTGGTTTTCACCCAGGAAGGAAGTGACTTATTGATCATCACCATGGCACAAACACACAGTCTTATACAAGTCAAGTAGACAAATAGTTTAATAAACCAGCAACAGGAAGGACGGAGTGACTAATTTGTCAGTTAACTTTTTCTGCTTCCTCCTGTGAGACTCCTCGCTTATGCCTCACTTTGGCACACAGGCTTGTACACCTCTATTTCCTAGTGGGCAATTCATTCACTGCCGTGTGTCACCAAATACAGGCAGGACTAGGGGGTACCATTACTACACCTACAGTAATAAAAGTCAAAGATTGTCCCCATCACCCCTTCACAATCCCTCTCCCACCCCTTGTCATGCTTCCTTCTCCTTTCCCCCCTCTTCCCTCCACCCCTAGCGGAACCCTGAGCATCCTCCTGTTGACTAAATGTTCTCGATGACGTAAGAGTCCACGTACATCTTCCATGTAGGTGATGCTTCTGAATGAATGAGTGTCCCCTCCCATCTCCATTACTAGTACTACGGGATGTCTATAAGAGCAGATCACCGGGAGAGCCCGCTGAATTTCATGAGCTATCGCGGTGCAGGAAGGAGGTGTGAGATTGAAAAATCTATCAAAATTCGAGCTACTTTTACCAAATAAATACGCAACAGTGCTGACGATGAGGTTAGATACGATATGATGAACATATGAGCAAATTTGCTTCTATCAAATTAGAGTTTAAAGAGACGAAAAGACGAAAACCCTGTGCTTTTTATAGTTTGATGAAGTCGTAAACTGAAGAAATCTCATCTGGACCGGTGAAGACCAAGAGGTAAGTTGCCATTTCCATCGTGCCACTATTTGCCTTCTAGAATTTCTAAAATGATCACAAGAGCTGTCTCGCTCCACGTGTAGCAAGAAATTTCAACACGGATGAGCTCGTAGAATCAGTGTAAGATCACTCTTTTCCAGTCACCAATTTTTCCTTCTGCGTGCCATTTCGTGAACCTACGGTAGATTACAGAGGCTGGAAGTTACTGCAGTGTGAGTCACTTTGGCGCACATGGGCAGTGACAGCTGTGAAAAAAGGAGAGGATGTCTTGCTGGGAGTTGACTACGCTGACTGCATGTTAACCAGACTACATCCCCACAGACAGTAATCGAGTCACAACATGGGGTCGATCTCTATTCTTCTTATTCCGTTTTCAGTGGTAGCCTAGCAGTTAATCTACTGTATGTGGGACGTGTCCTGAAGGGCTGCTTCTTGGACTTACTAATACCGAACACAGCCGAGACTGGTGTTTGTAGCCAGTGTGGTATGGGACAACATGTAGACTAGCCTACTCATGTGGAGCTCTTTAGGGTTAGGATGAGCCAAACAATAAGACAAATCATTCCATCAGTTTTAAGGAATAAACTGAGCAGCTAAACGCCGTGCGTAGCTCTGATGGAGAGACTTACTTTAAATAGTGAAAGTAACCATTTATTCAGGCAGAGATTCTCTTTTTTCTTTTCTTTTTTCACGTTGGGATGACATCGTGACGCGTTCTTGAGATGAAGTCAATTTTGCGTCATTCCTGCGCACATGCAGACGACTTCCAATCACCCAACGGAGAGCTTTAAAGGCACAGCGCGAGTCGCCTATATACATCTACAGTCTGCATTGCGATGTGTCTCTGAACTAGGTGGAGAGATAAGGGCGGTGGGAAGGCCTGGGTGTTTAATGAGAACTCTAAGGTAACCTACTAGGGGGTTATGACCAGAATAACAATGAGCATGGTTAAGTACGTCGATGTCTGGCCGCATAGTGCATTTCCACATTGGCTTTAAACGTCTTGACAGGGCACTGGGACTGAGTGGTAAAACCCAAGCAGCAGTACTCTGCTGAAGATCTTTCAGAAAAGATGAAATAACCTTTGACTCCTCGAAGCTGCGTGGCGCTGTCCGTGGTGCTGAACGCGGGCTGACCTGCATGGACATGAATTTCAATAACATTGATAAAGACAACGATGAAGCTGCGCAGTTCTCATACACAAACACTAAAAACTAGGCTTAGCTGATTGTTCTCCACACAGTCGATGAACCATCCAGATTTGCCTCACATGGGAAATGATTATAAATGTTTAGAGAATTTTCCTAGCATGTCGTTGTAAGTCCTTTACGTTGTCCTTCATGTAAACTTATGGTGAGTTCGATAGTTTGCCAGCGGGAACGTTTTTTAACTTTCTAACCTCTGCCTAACGTGTATGTCTCTCAAATACAGAGGCGCATTTCTAGACATATTTACAGCCCAAGCAGCAGCAGGAACTCGGCCAGCAGTGTTTGTCGGTCAGTGAAAGATCTTCAGGACCCTGGACAGTGACAGAAACAGAATGTGGATGTCAGAGCTGCATTTCGATTAGGACTACTAATGTTAGTACTAATGTAAATAACTGCTAGTGATGCTACTGGAGAAAGTCACACACAAGCGTATGACAAAGGAACAATACCAAAGCAGTGGTAATCTTTAGTGACACTTCAGTGACAACTTATGTACTTGCCCACTCAAAGTTGTCTTTACTTTGTGTCCTCACCTTCAGAAGGAAAACTGTTCAAATGAAAATACAGAAATCATCACCATGAGCTACTTTAACCTGCTTCTAAGAATCTAAACAGTCAGTATATATAAACATCAGATGAGCAGCCTCCTTGTGAGTGCTCAAATTTCCTGGCTGCTGACGTCAGTCCAAGAGTTACTTAGTTGAGCTTGCATAAGCTACCAATCCATCCTGTGCTCCTGTCTGTCCATATCCTGTGGCTGACTCACAGATAATCAACATGGAATTCAATACTACAAACACACCAAGTGGGCTATGTAACTGCCAGTCTGGGTGCATTTAGCTTAAGACCCCTGGCGGGAAAGGCTCTGATGTGTGCTGCTGTGAGAACTGTGTCATAGCATATGATCTGATTTGGCCAATGGCTAAGTAGTGCACCACAGAGATATGCCTAGTAACTGTGAAGAACACCTCAGGGCTCTTTGTACTTTGCTCTTAACACCTTGATTTCTTTATGTAATGCAGTTATAGATGGCATTTAACTGTTAAACAAAGGGGAGCCTTATGGTGTCTCTCTCACTCTGCACCACCACCTTTCCCTCTACATTTTGCTAACACTGTATGCCTTCCTACTCTCTGCAGTCTAATTCGATTCACTACTGCTCTGTTCTGTCAGTCAGTGCATCAATACCTTGGCTCTAGACTGCTTACTGCTAAAAGTCCCCCAAAGTACAGTAACAGTCTACAGTCATGGCTACTGACGTCTGGCAAACCTCTGCTCTGTGTGATAAAATTCGCCTTGGTGACTGTAACAGTTAGGACGAGTGGGAAGATGCTGCTGTACTGTATGAAGTTTCCTTGTGGAAGCCAGCACTACTGAAGGCTGCATCACTATCATCATCAAACCAGTGAGGACGTCAGTGGTTACCTTAGCCAATCATATTACTCCCCCTGTCTCCATGGTGACCGTGGCATTAGATTGTTACTGTAGCAACAGCACCACAGGTAACAGTCTACAGCCATGGTCGCTAAGGGGCAAAACGCACATCTGAACCTGAGCAGTGCAGAAGAGCAAGCTATTGGAAAAACTAAACAAACAAACAAAAACACACAACATGTACTAAATAAGAATCAGCAAGAGAGTAAAAGTGACAAAAAGAGATAACATCAGTGTAGATGTAGCTTTGATCATAGATCAGACATCACAAATAAGTGTATCATTTAATTAAAAAAGAAAAACAAGTCAACTTTAAACAACTTTAGATAGATAGATAGATAGATAGGAGGAGACCAGCTCAGGGAACATCCCGAAACTGCTGTGAATATCCATATTTTCTTCTTATCAACAGTGTGATGGCTACTGTAACTCTACAGGTTGTTCAGTTTTCTTTTTTTTAAACAAAACATCTTGCTTTTATTGTTACTCTTCCATTCAGTGTTGTGATATGTGCCTATTAGAATTATATCCATGCAAAGTACTGTATGATTGTGTTATCAATAAATTGACCTATCTTATTCAGTAACAATGGTTTGAATGGCTTTTTTTAACAATCAAATGAAACCTCAGGGTCAGCCACAGAGCACTAACCTTGGACTTTGCTAGGAAGGAGACTTCAGCAGCTTGGCCAATGTGGACGTGCCGGTTTAAGAGTGAAATCAATCGATCATCAAAACCTGAAGGTGTAGTTGTTATTCTAGGTGAGGGTCTTTTTTTAGAGATGCCTGGTCTTTGTCTCTGCACTGTAAGACTCTACATGCTGAGCTTCTTTCTAGCAGCACATAAACTCTTACTGTTCAGAGCCCAAGACTGAGATCATAAAATTGGCAGAACTGCTGTTTATATTCAACCTAATTTTGATATCTGTGATTGATATGAGCATAAAAAGGTTCAATATATATCAAAAGCCACAGATGGCTGCCATCGGTTCTGTACCGGAAACAAATTCCTTGTGTGTAACATACTTGGCCAATAAAGGTGATTATCCTTATCCTATCCTAAAACAAATTTTTTTATGTAGTTCTCAGAGCCAGTTTTTGGCAACACAATTAGATTAGAGGAGGGGAATACATATAAAATACATGTATACATTGTACATTAGTTAACAGCTGTACATTCAGTGCCAAAACAAATGGGACAAAATGAAATATGTAAATGACAGGATATGGGATGGAACACTTTTGATTTATTGAAGTGGAAAACTACCTAGAACTGTTTCCAGTTATTACAAGGTAGTCTCAGGGGAACAAATGATTTAGTCCTTAGATTTCAGATAACAAGAAATATTCTGTTAATATAAATGGGGTCTTAAGCTGAATCAAAATCACGTCCAGAGTGACTGCCCGTGGCATCGGAGCCACAGTATATGTTCTCTGTTTCTGAGAATAACATACATATAATTCAACTAGTCCCTACATTGTGGTCCTTCAGTAGCTCGCAGTATAAACCCTGCATAGGCTACATGCATCGCACTTTTTATGCAACACCATTTACACAAACTGAACGTATCCAGTAATGCTGCCGACTCCCCTTAATAATGTGTGTTCAGTTGTTGGTGGGTATCCAAATTCATCTGAATCTAATCTTTTCTTTGTTATTTGTGATAAACCAATTCTTTCCTAATAATTTATAGCAGATTAGTATGTCAAAAATGATATTAGGTTTTTTATTTTCATGGCAAAAATAAAACATTAAAAACTGCACATAGATATATTGTATGTTGAAACATTACCTGCTGTAGAACATGTGTTAAAATTATGGAAGCCCGTTTCCGCCAGTACAAAAAATTTTTTTTGATCTACAAAGTCATAATTATGAGATAAAAAGTCAAAATTTCAACTTACCTAAGTTATAATCATGAGATAAAAAGTCAATATTTCGACTTACCTAAGTTATAATCATGAGATAAAAAGTCAAAATTTAGACTTACCTAAGTCATAATAATCATGAGATAAAAAGTCAAAATTTCAACTTACCTAAGTCATAATTATGAGATAAAAAGTTAAAATTTCGACTTACCTAAGTCATAATTATGAGATAAAAAGTTAAAA
>NW_018128032.1:357312-358580 GCF_001952655.1 Monopterus albus | reverse complement strand
AGCATATCCATGGAATGAGGCAAAGGTGACTCAGCAGACAATTCCCGAGAAAGAGGAAAGGTGTCTTCAAGACGGGGGTATTCCATCCCAGAGATGCTTTCTGTGTGAAAAGTTATAATGCTGCTGTCCTCTAAAGCATCCAAATTAATGACATCTTGATATTCTGGCAAACCAGATGCAACACTGGAGTCAGTTGTAGTGCAAAGAAGAGAAACACTCTCACTGCTTTCATTTGGAAATACTGCGTTGCTTCCAACATAAATGACATCTGAAGCATTTATTTCTACAGCATCAGTTTTAGGAGTGCTAGAAGTATGAGAATGGTCAGGTGTGTCATGTGTCTTTTCACTTTCTTGTGCAGCTGTGACACTGTTCAACTCCTGATCAGTGTCACTAGCAAGAGCTCTCTTCGTGGTTGTTAAATAAAAACGCAAGACTGGTAACTTAGTCTTTTCATACAGTTCACCGGTGATACTATCTTCTAAGGTATGCTGCTGAAAGTCTGTTAAATCAATATCAAAATCAGTCAGGTTTCCCTCTGCATTTTTTCCACCAGGAAAAAAAAGCTGCCCAGCCTTCTCAATCAACTGCTGTTTTTTACTACCCTTTGGCACACTCTCTTTTCTGGTTCCCCCACCTTTTTTGGTTCGTACCTGCACAAATTCCCCTTCTCGGAAGTGCATCCACCCTAACTCAATTTTTCGCTGGTTCTTCTGAGCATTCCTTAATGAGGTTTGATGCTCTCTCTCAAGCACATGCTCTCGGTCCCCTTTCTGTCTGAAGACCATGCTCAGACATCGCTCAAAGAGTTTTGATTTGCGAGTGCTGGGATCTTTGTCTTTCCGCCTGCAGTATCCAAACACAGCCAGTCGATCACCATAGGACGGTAGATAATGGCTTAGCTGGTCATCTGTCATGAGACGTATAACACTGGAATCAATCTACAATAAAGAAATAATGCATTTTTAAGTTAAAGTACATTAATTGACTGTTGATGTCTTATAAAAATGAACAATCTGCAGGCAGCACACCAGATATAGCAGTCTCTTCAAAACATTGGGTTTATGATGTCTATGTGATTTATCAAAATGAAAACCTTTTCTATACAAACTACCTTATCTTGTTCCATTCGCTGTATGTCTTCTTCGGGGACATGCCGTGACCTTAAGTAGTCAGTTAGCTCATCCATCCTGTCACAGTTCAGCCAAACTCTGCAAAAAAAAAAATTGTTAAATGAAATTAAATCTAAAATGTGGCATTAAAAATTA
>NW_018128032.1:342701-357213 GCF_001952655.1 Monopterus albus | reverse complement strand
TTTTGTACTGGCGGAAACGGGCTTCCATATAAAATAGTGGCTTTTGTCATGACAACAATTTTACAACATTTGTAAATTATTAATGAAATGTAACAGATCGAGTATCAACATATATTGTAACATTTATTCCAATAGCGTAGTAGTGGTTTTCACTGGGAAAGCATTATTAGTTCAGCTGAAGTCTCTGGAAAATTAAATAAATTCAACTCAAAGCATATCTGTATTAATATTCACATCCATATGTCACATAATTGGCTAATGCTGCCACACTAGATGGTAAGCTGGTAAATGGACATGCAGCATTTTGAGGCCCGCTATATGAGTCCATCAATTTAAAATGAGTCATATTTCCTTCCTGCTTTTACCAACTTAAGTTCTAATAGCTGCAGCTATTCAAGCTTTTGAACAGTGAGTCAGTGGCTGCTGCTGCTCCCTACTGGAAATTAGACTACTATAAATCAGTGTTGTTAAATCTACTCATGCAGAAAGAGTCAGTGTGCATATTCATAGATGTCTTGATCATTATTGATTATAGTGGGACATTAGCGTGATATTCTCAATTAGCTGACTGTGTTGGCCTTTACAGTATTTGGGAACATGCATTTAGCAGTGGACTGAACTTCCTGAATTGTGGAGAAACTCTGGTTGCTCCTACTTGTTGAAAAAGTCTGGCATGTTGCTTTGCATAAAGGTAATGAGGAACCCACCCCCATGATTATGGTTTGTCTGTGTAAAACCTCAGTCAAATATAAGAATTGACCTTTAATCAAACACAAATTAATTCATTACTAAGGGATTATAAACATTTAGAAATTGAGAAAAAAACAGGTTTATTTAAACTTTCAGAAAACTCTCAAGGTTTTAATGGATTTCAATGGTCCTCAGCATGAATCACAGTACTATTAAAAGACATGAAATCCTTCAAGTAAAGCAACAACAACAAAACCCTTCAGTAACCCTTCAAGCTTCCATGTTTTCCACTTAAGCTTTTTATGCTCAAAGGGTTCAATCTTAATAAGAAAAAGCAGATCACAGAATGAGAAGACAACGCTGACAATTCATGGCAGGACAGAGTGGGTTGAAGAATACGGTGACTTTGTGACAGCCCTGTGCTGGGGTGGCTCTTGGCCAGATGATCAGGGACAGGCTGACCTCCCACGCAGAATTAGTCATCTTTTTACACCATGTATTTTCTTTCCCACTAAAGACTCTTATTCAACCTTCTAGCAACCTTTCCTCACGCTGCTGTTGGGCCGCCCAGGCTTCCCACACACAGAGCGAGCAGCTTCTAGACATAATCATTTATTGTTCCACAGAGATGGAGATCAAGGGGTTGTTAAATACATAGCAAAGCTGCTAATTTCCACTGTTATTAGCATTTTATTTAACAAAATTAAAGAGAAACTTGGAAATAGACTAATTCTTAATTAAATACAACAAACTTGTCATTGTCAAACTAGACTCAGACCCAAACTTCACCAGTTACATCAAGGGCATAACTAAATCAGATTCTTAACATCTCAAACAAATAGGAAGACTCAGAGGTCTAATTCATGCCATCATCTCCAGCAGGCTGGAATGTTGTAAAGGTCCTCTGCCTAAAAGACAGTTGGACAACTTCAGCTCGTTCAGACGCTGCTGCCAGAGTTTTAACCAGAACCAGGAGAACGTAACACATCACTCTTGTTCCTCAATCTTTACACTGGCTACCAGTTAGCTAGAGAATTTATTTTGAAGTGCTTCTGCTGGTTTATAAATCAGTGCATTGGGGCATAAATACATTTCTGATCTCCTTGAAGAATACAGACCCAGCAGGGCTCCGAGGTCAGAACCAAACAGGGTGACGCTGCTTTCAGCTACTATACCAAACACAGATGGAACCAACTTCCTGGTGACCTTAAACGTGCCCCAGGTCTAGTCACTTTCAGGTCTCCACTGAAAACTGGGCTGTTTTCCGGTGCCTTTGACTGGTTTCTATGCTGCACCTTCTGCCCTGTACCTGCTAGATCATTGTGTGTTTCAGACCTTTTACTTTGTCTATTTGTTTTTAATCTTTATTTTAGGTATTTTGTCCCATTTTAACAATGTTTTATCTTCATTTTGTCTTAACTGGCTTCATTCTGGTTTTAATGCCTATTGTGTTTACTGCTGTTACTGTTTTTCCTGCCTCTCTGTATGAAATGTGCTATATAAACAAAGTTGCCTTGCCTTAGCTGTTCACTCCTCAGTCTTATTATTTCCACCTTAAGGAGGAAGGGACACTGTCTTTATTATACTGTTGTTTGCTTTTCTCCTTGTCGTCTGTCAAGCCAGATGTGGCAGGAGACAGTACCATAGATCAGTGGTGCCACGACTTGTCAGACATGCTTGTGCGCACCCAGTTTAGTCAAGCACACACTACACTTGAGGTTAGACATGGTGTGCCATGTGACATAGCTCTAGCAGGCTGCAAACCTCCATCAGCCTGGCTTTTCAGAAGAACTTCCATTAAAAAAAAAAAACAAAAAAAAAACATTCAAATCATGCAGAAAGTTTCTCACCCACCTACAGAGCGTCTTGACAGATGTAAATACTGGCAACCTAAACCAAATCAGTCATCTTTTGTTGTCATTTCTGTTCAGTTCTAATGTAATCCAAGTTGATGAATAAAGAGAGAAAAACAGAAATGCACAATGAGAAGCAGACACCGAAATACAGGCTTCTGTTCTCCCAGTCTGGATCTTATATACTTGTCCTGTACAGCCACTCCTTCCCCAGCGCAGCCCCAGTCGCATGTCTGAAGCCACAGCTTCAAAGCCAGACGGACAGGGGGAACGTGCAAGACCAAACTCACTAAACAAATCTCCTCATCTTCTGTTTATTTTTATTGTGCCTGATTTTTTGGTTTGGTTTTTTAAACAAAAAAGTCCAGGAATAATAAGAAACCTATGAGAAGCAAAGGAATGTTAGACTATGATAACAACTTGGCATAAGGTAGATGTAGACAAATAGGATCAGTGGCACTAAAAGAAAGGAGGGGACAATGACAGACTGCTGTGACTCAGCCTTTCCCTGCTCACGGAAATAAACAACTAAATACATCATAGGCACTGACATGTTTTTCCTGCTCTTAGGTAGCAGACAAGCCAGACAAAAACATTAACCCAAGCAAACAGTTCATACTGTATTACTGCAATTTTTCAGTCAGCTCCTGTGGATGTCTGATGGCGTGTGGTTTTCACTGGCTGATGGCTTTTGAGTCATATCGCTGTTCACTGCTGTAGGCTATGCAAACAAATGCTGGACACCAGTGCCAACCAGCTGACCATGCAGTCAGAGTATATGAGTATCAATGTCAGCAGTAGGCGTTTACGTGACCTGAGCACCTGTTGTGTTAAGCACCGGCTCAAACACGGGGCATCTGCAGAGTCATACACTAACACCCATTGTAAACATACTGCACCACAGATTCTCCGTGACAGGCTCTGCCCTTGGGACAGGAAATTGGGTGCTTATGGCAGCTGACGTGTGATGTAAACACATTCAGAGCAGGGTGCAGAGGAGGAAAGGAAGAGATGAGGTGCCAAGGAGGATGGAGGAGCCTGGAGTCAAGTTCTCACCACATCTGTACACTGGGTACAAGTACACTTGGTACTTGCACCGTGCCAAGCACACTCTCATGCTGCCATATCCGGCAAAGCCTTTCCACAGTGAAAAATGTGACTCACATCACTGCAAATAAACTACTCAAACACCACCACCTACCCTGCCATTAATAGCTGGTAATGATTCTGAGAGAACATCAGACAGACTAGAGTTTTTATGACCGACACAGTCAAGTTAAAACAGATCTGTGGATCAAGGTCCCATTAAGTTCCGGGTCTAACTCAGTTTGCTTCAATGAGTAAAATCACGAAACCACAGTATGCTTGGTAATAGTTCCACCAAACGTCTCAGAAGCACACTTTTGCAGTTTTATACAGGCCAGGGTAGCAACACAGACTGTTTTCACTTTAAAAAGTCATAGCGCTGCTTTGTGCTCAGTGGGAATTGTTTCATTGTTCATTACTAAAATGAATGTTAAACAGCTTTATAAAGCCATGAGTCACTGGGATTCTTAACCATATAATGCTGCAATAATCTAGCAAAGTGTATTTTAAGGAGAAACAGTTGCAGTCAAAATTATTCAACCCCATTGGAAATTAGGTGTATTGGCAAAATTTGCAAACTTTCAGCTGTTTGCAATAAACAAATCAAACAAGAACAACTGAAATAGCTCAACACAGTTAATGTAACAAGTGGTTTCTCCAAATTCAGTACAAAATGCAACTTTTAACAGTATTTTTTTATTTATTTATGACAGGCACATTCTTCAAGTTTCTCTGAAGAATGAAAGTTCAGATTCCATGTATTACTGGTCAATCACTTGTAATATTTTGTATGTCATGTTTGCTTCTTACTTGATTTTATTAAGATAAATGTAATGGTGATATAATTCTAAATGGTGACAACTATTTAGATAACTGTAGATTATAAAGCAATTTTCCAACATAAATCTATGGAGGAGTACTTCCACTCAAGGTGAAAATCACTGGGTATACAAATGGGCATTATGACATATTTATCAACAAAAACAGAAGGTTTCATTTGTTCTTTGCTACAGTAAAGTGATTATAATCTACAACATCTACAGATTGGTGTCAAATGAAAGGAAAAACAAACTGAGCGAGTGTCTCAGTGAGGTGCTGGGCCACCACGCACCAGAGCAGATCTGGTGCTCCTTCATACCGACTCTCCAAGTCTCTGAACTCTACTGGAGGGATGAACACCATTCTTCCAAAGATGTTCCCTGATGTGGTGTTTTGATGATGGCAGTGACGACTCTGTCTCATGGGTGTTCAGCTGGGTTGAGACCTGGCGACTGTGAAGGCCACAGCATATGATTCACATCATTTTCATCCTCATCAAACCGTTCAGTGACCCCTCGTGTCCTATGGATGGGGGCAGTGCCATCCTGGAAGAGGCCACTCATTTATTCAGGCTCTTCCTTTTGTTTGACACCTACCGATTTTTATTTCCCACATATCAGACATACTGACAGATTATTGGTTTTCTTTGTGAAAACATTCTACAGCAGACCATATACATCAAAGTACCAAACCAATCAGGCTATGTAATAGGCCCTGTTTGACCCAAGATATTAAAATAGCTCCTTTGTTCCATGTGTTGTCTCCATAATGGTTACAATTCAAATCCAATTATAAAAAAAGGTCAGTGTTGCTAGCAGGAAGACATTTTTTGGAAAACATCCTCTTTTACTAAAATTTAAATAAAAAAATGATTATTTAAAGCAAATCTTTTGGCTGTGAAATTAAAAACTTCACACTTCAGATGGGGAGAAAAGAGGATTTATTAATCTCTTCTCTTTCCCCCCGATACAGTGAGCCAAAACATAAACCAAACATCAGCTGGGAGAGCGCTCCGCTGCCTAATAATTTAATCTCGAACGCTGTACATTACTCACTGTACTGTAGTAAATACTGAGCTCTTCAAAATAACAGCCACTAGTGGGATATGTGAGACACATTGTGAGAAAGATGGACATCTGGCGGGACGGGCTGCGTCACACTGGCCTCTGTTGCCAAGGAGATATGATGGGTGGAAAGTAGAAGGAGGATCTGACAGGAGAAGCCTAGTAGCTGGAGGCATATAACAACACTCAGAAGATCATACTCACATGAGACAATGTGTTGCAACCTGGGGAAGATGGGCAAGTTCTCGAGATGAGCTGAGTTGACAGTACACTGCTGTCAGTTAGCTTCTTCTTTGGTAGCCAAACAGTAACAGTGTGGTTATTTATTGATTTATTTACAGACTTCTCCTCCATCAATAAATAATGAGGATGGCGAGCAGTCGTGACTAGCACTGCATGCATTTGGGAACTCATACCCCTCAGCCTTAAAAACAGGCTCATAGCTTCAGCACAGCCCAGCATTCATCACTAACACTCTCACAAGAACTAAGTTTCTGGTTTATTGTTTCAGAAAATGACTAGAAGTGAGAAAGAGAAGGCACAATGCATTACATTTCTACTATCCACATTTCAGTAGAATACTGTATATCCAGTAAAGTGATTGATACAATATGTCTATGAATGTCTCTGGAACACGGCATGAAGGGAAACTCATCTGAAGTGTCCCACAATATACAGTTCTTCATCCAAGGGCAACTACATTTGACTAAAGCCACCCACATTAACAGACACTTTAACTCCATACAGTGAACTCAAGGCCATTTCTCTTTCTAACAATGATAAAAGCCGTGTGTGCATTACAGAAAGGTCAACCCGTATTCCCTGTGCACAGCACTTTGTAAATTTAAATGGCATGAACATACATGAGCTCAAACACATTTGAGCTCATGTATGTTCATGTGCATGCAGAAATGTCAACAAAACAATGAATGTGGTTTGATCTGTTATGCTGTAAAATAAGGGATTATTTATGGCTGGTAATCCGTTTCAGGAGGGGCTGAGGGCTCCTCTGGCTTTAGCTCTGCTCGTTGATACACCCTCTGGATAGATGCCCGCTCTGCTCCTCTGTGCTGATCTCCGTCCAGCTGTCAGCAGAGGCCGAGGCACCGGTAGGAACCAGACGAGCTAAAGGCAGCGGTGTCCAGGAGGTGTCATTTGTCTTGACAGCCACAGGGGGCGCACTGCTTCTGCACACACTGCTTGGCAGGAGGGGCTGGTTCTGAGCCTTGTTTCTGCAGGCAGGCAGTGGGGGTAGCATTAACACTTGGAACAGTGACAGTACCTACCTCAGACAGATTAGTGGTAATGTGGAGCAATATGGCTCCTTGCAGAGTGTATTTGCAGGGGAGCAACTGACTGAATATCTAACTGATTTATATTATTTTTTTTAAATAAATGAGAAAACCTATGATGCATGTCAAGGTCAAGGTCAAGGTCATTTTAACAGAGATGTCCAGATACATGTCTTGTTGTCATTGTACCACTGGGTGTCAGTGTGGTGACATACTGACTAGAAAAATGCTGAACACAGTTGGTTTCACTATTTATAAGCTTTTCTTCCCTCTCCTCTCTCTTTCCTTTGTCATTCATTCTTTTATCCCGCCCTCCGCTTACCTGAGTCTGCCTGCGCGTGGGCCGCACAGGCTGGTTGTCAGGGTGGTTGGGCGTCCACGGCCCCAGGCTCTGATTGGAGTAGAAGTCCATGGGGTAGACGTCCTTCCAGCTTACCTCCTGCAAAGCAACAGCTGCCTGACAGATACATAGATGGACACAAAATGACAAACCATGTTAACAGAAAATAAGTACAAGAAACCTGACAGCCTAAAAGTGCAACACCGGGACCCTAGGAGGTGGTATGGCAGACACAGGCTGCAGAAAACCACAAAGTGACGAGAAGACGCAACTGGCTGACTATACAGATAAGACAGGTGTCATAATATTAAGCTAGGATAACAGGCAGAGTTGTCATGTTATCCCTATGCAGTAGCACTGCATGACACAACAGCTGTTAGAGGAGAGCAACAACACTGGCATGACAGTGCTGTGACAAAAGTGCAGACTGCTCCATATGGAAGAGCAGTGCCTGTGAATATTGATTGCAAATGAAAGACAGAGCAGCTGAGTGACTGAACAGATGAATAAACAAACCCGCTGAATGAAAGAACAAACATCTGATTGTTCATTGATTTGTTTATCCAACTGCTCATCCATCTTTCAAACTATTTTGACTACAAGACACCCTCAGCCTCATTCATTTAGATATGGAAATACTGAAATATGATGAGAAAACCAGTCATATATTAATATGACTGGTTTTCATAAAATTATAATATAAAGAAATCATTTGACCCAGAGATCTTAGGCCACCGGAAACATGCATAACGCAGCTTCGGGGTGATAACAATGTTGTGCTAGTGCAGGGGTCCGAAGAGCCACAGGTCCCTGTTCTAGTGGGACAGAATGTGTCATTCTTACACAGTTTAAATGTAGTCTCTGTATGGCGTATACCAACAGGCCATAGTGTTCACTCAGATACTGAACCTTTTAGACTTTCAGATGAACAACAAATATTAAAAGATAAAAGCTGTAGAGATTCAGATATGAATTTTCTGGCTCCAAACAACTACATATTAGGCCAAATAAAGTTTATTTTTTCTATTTTTCCAGACTGTTACATTGCAGAACACCATGTGTTTATATTTATATAAAAGGTGATTTGTGTGTGTCTGTCAGGTATAACTAAACAATAACAGAATTTTCTTCCTTCAGATCCAGCTACTAAAACAATATATTTGCCAACTACATCCCACAGTATTTCTTCCTAAACAAACACACAGACTGTACACTGGGGTAAATCTGTCCTTGACTTAAGTTTGAGCCTTTCCTTTCCCCAAACATCTTTGTGCTAGTCCTCTTCATCTTCTCCTCTTTGCCCTTTTTCCTGCTGCCTCGTCTTCAGCTATTACCCGCCGCTCTCCCCTCTCACACCAACTGCCTCTCTCTGTGGAAGCTAGCTTCTCTTGCTAATCCCTGCTCTGACAAGAGAGCCAAATGTGTCTTATTGACTATAAATATAACATGAGACGCACTGAAAATAAATCCACCACCCCACCCCCCAACCCGCCCTGCTCACACTACCCTCCCATATCTCATTCCTCTTCATCTTTATCCTAAATGCCACAGTGAAAAGCCCAGTGCACTAAGACGTACAGGCAAACACTCACAGGTATGAGATGAATTAAGACTTCTCACAACTGTACATAAGCAAACATACCGACATGAGTTAAAGCGCAAAGTATTAAAATGCATCTGTTGTTCCCAGACAGCTGGTGAGCAAAGCCAGCTGTAACACAAAGGGGTTAAGTAAAATGATGCTTTCCTCTCAAAGCACCATTATAGACTTCAGCAAAAACAATACAAAATAATCACTTCTTTGTCTAAGGTGTGTGCTATCATTATTCTTAATGTCCTCATTCAGAAAGCAGCACATGTGGTGCACAAAGATATGTAGCTGGTGAAAACCAGCGACTATTTCAAAACACAGTCCCAATAATATATTCAAGATGAGCAATTCCCCTCAGCAGTCATTTCAGAAGGATTTAAATCAGCAGCACATCTTTGAGGAGAATCGCTGAATGAAGTAATAGTTGCCAAAGCCAACACAAAGCAAGCCTGTGTTTTTTTTTGTTTTTTTTTTTTGCAGCCTTGATACACCAGCTGCAGTGGCACACAAACAAACACTCGCTTTGAAACGGAGCTTTATGGGTTGCTGTCCGATCTATCTCTCCCATCAGAAAAACAAGACAGCTGCAGGAGGAGAGGGACTGTGTGGCCATGCAGCCATTAGGGGGGGCTAGTCTGCTGCTAATGCTGGTGTATGTGTGTGTGCGCTTTGGAGCAGGGATAGAGAGAGAGAAGGAAGGAGGGAGAAGAAGAAGGGGGAGGAAGAGGCAAGCTACTCCATCTCAAGCACCAGCAGGCCTGAGTAGTCTCATACAAACTCAGCACCCTTTTTCAAACACTTCCCCATAGTTAATCCTGAAATGGTTCCTTTTTGGACGCCTTCAGCCCATCAGATATCTTCACAAGGTTCAAAATGAAAGTTTATGAGACATCATTTTTGGATGTCCTCTGTACATTTGGACATTCATTAGACATCTTCACTACCCTTTGCCACACTTCTGTAACACTTTATCCAGTTTTACAAAGGTGTGGTCAAAGGACCTCTTGCCTTATTAGCTGTGAAGTACAAAAATGAGGCAGGAGTAACTGACCAGCACCTAACCCACCCGCACTCCTACTGTGGTAAGGCTAATGTCACAACAACAGCATACGTTTGCAAAATAGCTAGCAAATTAGCTGAATGTCCATGGAATGAATGAAAATGAGCTAATGTGACATAAGTATTCCTAGTTACTATTGTCCAAAATGCAGCGTGAAGACTTAGCTTGGACATCCACTGACTTCCAGCAAAGGTTCAGTATCTGGATGTCTTTTGAGGACCTTTTTTGGAGGTCAGTAGATGTCCAAACCAGACTCAAAACATTGGGATATATTTAGGACCCATTTTGGATGTCCTCAGATGTTCAAAATTAGTTAAATGTCTACAAGTTTAAACTGGCCTTAATTTGGATGTCCAGCATAGGCTCCGTATCTGCATGTCTTTTGGGGACCTACAATGGAGCTCAGTAGACAAACAGGTCTAAAACATATGCCAATGTTTGAGTCACATTAAACTTTCATTCTGAACATTATGAGAATGTCTGCATGTACAGAAGACATCAAAAAATAAGATGCTGCAAAAACTTTCATTCTGGCTACTTAGTGGGTCACTTCATGACTAACACAGACCTCAATTAGACATCCTTGGCATGTTGGTGCACGTCACAGATGTCCAAAACAAGCCCAGAACAGATGCCCAAATATCCAACCTAATGTGTGTGTCCACAGACGCAGAGAGGTGGTCCGTGACAGAAATCAAAACAATGAACTTAGACGTGCAAAGACATCCAAAATGAGTCATATCTAGACGTGGCGTTTTGAACCTCTACCGCATGTCTCACAGACGTACACAAAGGACGTACACACAACCGATGTGATACAGAAGTCACATACACATCTCTTCAACATTGGGTTTTTGCTGTACTGTTAGGAAGGTCTGATGTCTGTCTCTGATCAGTGAGAGACAGCCACGATCTTGCTCAGAGACAATGAGATGCATGTTTACCTCATATGGAGTCAACAGTGGTTTGGAGAAGGCTGTGCCCCAATCAACAGAAAGGCGTGGACAAGCAATCTGGACCCACCTGTAGGAATGACAAAGTGCAAATTTAGGTTCAAATATACATCCATAAGTAAGTATGAAACAGAAGCAGGCAGAGTGGCCGAGGGACCATGAGCCCTTTAGATAGGCAGGGCACACCTGTGACCGCACGTTGCATGCAGATATGTGATGCAATGGGTTGTACCGAGAGACTCCCTCTACCTGATCTCCAGCATCTGAAGGAGAGATCTGTCCTGATTTGCAGCAGCACTACAGACAGCCACACTACACTGTCTGAATAGATAGCCAGCCACTAAAAGGAAGGCTGAGGGGAGAGGGTACCATGTTTGTAGTGGTGGTGCTGTGGAGTGGAGAGGGGTAGAATGGTTGTAGGAGGCATAAACAGAAAAACAGGGAAAAAAGAGAACAGAGGTTAAAAAAAAAATAAGACGAAATGCTGTTAAAGAAAAAGAGGGAGAGGTTAGGTGAGCGTGAATAAAAAAACCGCACCAGCCCGGTCTCCATGGAGGTAGCCTACATAGCTGGCAGACAGGGTGGTGGTGGTGGAGGGGGGTTAGGGTGGAACAGTGGGGGGGCTGCGTATGAGCGAGATGGGGAGGGGTGTGAAGAAAAAAGAGAAAAGGACAGATATACAGCGACGGGGAGAAAAAAGCAATGGAGACAAAAACAAAGGGGAGGGAGGTGAAGACACAGCAGCAAGAAGAGAAGAGAGAACAGTCAGATGAGAGGAGGAAGATTGGCAACCGAGAAAAGTGTTTACGCTGGAAAATGCATGAGAGAGAAGTGAGGAGGGTGTGGATGTAAACAGCTGGAGGGAAAAATGAACAACAGGGAAAATGGAGATGGAGAGAAGCGGCTGGGGCTACATAGGTTAACTTTCACAGATCAATGCTATCCACCGCCTCATCTCTACTGGGGGAGTGGACCCTCCCCTGTCCCTAATACCAATGATGCGACTCCAACAGAAATATTGACACATATGAATTTAGCTGCAGCATATAAAAGCTTCAGAGATAACACTAGGTAAATGTCAATAAGAACAGGCCAGTCTAACATTCAAGCAAAGGAGGACAGGAGAGTACAGAGGTATAGATAAAGACGCATGAAGAAAAACAAAGGGTGACCATAAACGCTTGAATATATTCATGTCTGCACTACTGCATCAACTCTCCCATCTGTCTATTCTCCATTTTAGAACTTTCACAGGGTTTCTCAGCTTCAGAACTGATTGCATCGTTGATTCTCGCTCTACTCTGCTTTCTGTCAGACATATTCCACCCCCTCTGGGCAAACACACTGGCATTTTCTCATTTTCAAAATAACACTTGCTTTCTTTTTTTAAAGATGTATCCCCCCCCTCCAAAGACTAAATCCATGCCCATCCTCCTAATTTGAGAGTCAGCTGAGTCAGAGATATGTGGACAGAGCATCAGTCTCCTCAGAGTTGGGTTTGCTGAGTTTAGGTTAGATGAAGTGAAATCTGAAAATATGACCTTTAAGTCCATCAGCTGTTATTCAAAACTGGGGCTAAATGCCACACATGTATCAAAACCGCCTTAGGCCATACACCTGGGAAGAAAGAGCTAATGAGTCTGACAGCCTGCATGTGTGTGTGTACATATGCATGTGAATAGACGTACAGTATGCGTGCTTCTGATGTATGTACAGTCATGGCCAAAAATATGGACCCCCCTGCATTTCTGTCAGATAACACACTACTCCCAGAAAAATGTTGTTTCCAACATGTGAAACTACTCTGAAGACTTCATCTTTAGACTTTGGTTTCTGTACTGGCCCATGTATAGTTGTGGCAAAAAATACTGGCCCCCCTGCATTTCTGTCAGATAACTCACCACTTCTCTCAGAAAGTTGTTGCAAACACAAATTTTTTTGATATTCTCATGTTTATTTCTTTTGTTTGCATTGGAACAACACAAAAAGCAGAGGAAAAAAGCCAAATCTGATCCATTCCACACAGAACTCCAAAAATGGACTGGACAGAATTATTGACACCATCACTTTAATATTTGGTAGCACATCCTCTGAACCTCCACCATGTTTGACACAAGAACAGTCAGATCTCTGGAGATGGACTTGTAGCCTTAAGAATGTCCATGCTTTTCCACTATTGTGGTTCTCAAACCCTCCTCATCGTCTTTGTCTTCTTCTCTCTATGCTCAGTGTGGTCCACATGGCACAAAGATTGAGTCAACTTTTCTCTATTTTAAGTGGTTCCCAGTGTGATTTCCATGTCACCAGCACCTGTTGGTTGCTACAGGTGAGTTTCATTACAAACTAAAGGAGCATCACCTGCTTGGAATACAACTATTTCTGATGGTTTTGAAAAGGTGACAATGATTCTGTCCAGTCCATTTTTGGAGTTCTGTGTGGAATGGATCAGATGTAGCTTTTATGTGTTGTTCTAATGCAAACAAAAGAAATAAACATGAGAATACCAAAGATGACAATATTTTTGGCCACAACTGTATCTGTATATAGTGTAGTCTATGTACAGTATACGCACATCTGCAGTATGAAGGGAGAAAACATGAAGAGTGGTTTAACAAAGAGGGTGGATAAGAAGCAAACCAAGACTCTTCTGACTGAATCCTTGAAACCAGCACTGAGGGGAGGGTCTGAGAGGAAAGTAAGACAGACAGCATGAGAGTGGAAGCAGAGAGAATCCCCCCATAAGGAGCAGTAGCTGACTGACATGTTGAGCCAGAAGGAACTTTCCTAATATTAGCACAGATACTGATTGAATGGTGCAGTTCAGTAAAAAGCATGGAGCAGTACCAGGTATTGCCTCAGAACGAAAGCCAAATTGCCTTTCTAGCCCTTATCCGGCCTTCAATCTGGCCAGCACTAGAGAACTCACATCACTGAGGCAGTGAAAGAAAGAGAGAACTGGAGGAAAGAAGAGTGGGAGACGCTTGTTGACAGAGGAAAAATAATGAGCTTTTGTCTCTGGCAGTTGAGCTTTGTTTTACAAATTATGAGTGAATGAATAACAGTTTTTGTGGAAACCCTGTGTCTTCAGTTCATTTCCAAAGGATCCGCTTACTTTAAAAAAAAAAACAGAACCCTTCAACATAAAGAAGGACCAGAATTAGGGGAGCAGGATGCAGGGCTGGTCAGGGCTATTGCTCTGATATTTATAGGTAACACCATGTGACATTTAGTGCTGCGATGCGATGCGAGCTCCAGCCCAGGCTTTGCTACATTACCTGCTGTGGCCCATTACACCCTGACACTGTTAGGAGGACCTCCACCTGCATGGCTTCACTTCAATTACTCTCACAGTCTTGAGCTGCCAAAGGCAGGAACAACTAACCTTTTAGCACAGGACGAAGTGTTCGCCTTCGATGGCAAACTTAACTGAAAGAACACAAACTATTTCATTTGAATAGAATCAAAATTTTCAATTCAACCTGAAAGATAAAAGGCTGCAATGCACTGGGTGGCATTTGCGGTCTAGTTGAGATGAGTGTGTGTGGTGTGCAGATATCTGTACAATAGCTTAAAATCTGCTTGGGGACAGCCTAATTACACACTTAAGAGCATATGCTAATTGAGTGTTTCTTTTTATATGAGCAAGTATGTGTGTGTCTAATGACAAAGAAAGCCTGGGGGTGGGCTCTGCACAGCGTGCTGAGCACTAATGCATCTTCTGCTTCTGAACTGTCTATCTCTCAGTCTACCTCTCTCTCTTTCCC
>NW_018128032.1:332540-342682 GCF_001952655.1 Monopterus albus | reverse complement strand
TTCTGATGTCAACTATAGCCTCATGTAGGAAGCCTTTGTTCTCATAAATAAAACGAAAAGGAGAAAGAATAAAAAGGCTGATGAATAAAAACGTCAAAAATATTAGCAGGAGAAACTATGTCCAATTTCATTGTGAATAAACTCCTAGGATTAATGATGTAAAGAATGCTGTTAGTAAGCGATGCCGTCCAAAATGAACTTTAAACTGTACTTTAATCTCTAGCCTGGACTCACTGAGAGGCACTAAGACACAGTGTTTGTTTGTTTGAGTGAATATACTGGTCTCTGGTAAGACCCAACTGGAAAGTGAACCCGGTGACAAATTTATATACAGTCAGATGTCAGTTTATTAGGTACAACTAGCTACAAGTAACACAATCTAATACCACAGCCCTGCAACAGATTCTACCTTTATCAAGGTTATAATGTTCAGGTGCTGATTCAACTTTATGGTCATTTTGAAAGCTGTGGTATGTGGTGTCTGTGTTGTAAGAAGAGGTGTTTATAATAGTCTAGTGAGCACATTAGTACAAATAGGCAAGGACTAAATATTATAAACATATCTCACTATTTATGGTTTAATACAGGGCAGATAGTTACTAGGTGTATCGATGGCAACGGAGTATAAAAGTATAAAGTGTTTCCCTAAGTGAAATACAGATTGGGCCTAAATGTTGTATTCAAATACATTGTTTTTATTGACAGCAATACCATAAATGCTGTTGAAACACGGTGCCGCTGGAAAGCTCGTCTGTAATGGAGGGTTTGTTTTGGTTGGGTGAATCGTGCCTCACTTACATAATGTCGGAGTTGCACTCGTACATCAGTTTGAAGAGGAGAGCCAAAAAACAAAGAAAAAAAAAAAAAAAGCTCTTACCACGATCGTTTGCTTTCCAAACACAGCCCCCTCATCTACCTCTGCAGCACTCGCTCTCTCTCTCTCTCTTCCTCTCTCCAACTCATTCTGTCTCTCTCAGACCTTTGCTGCCTCTCTCACCCACTCCTCCCTCACACATCACCCCTCTCATTACTCAGCTGAGAGAGGCCAATCTGAGGGAGTGTGAGGAGTGTATGTGTGTGACTGTGTGAGCGCCTGTGTGAATTTGACTGGAGCTGTTACTAACCCCTTGTCCGTCTTCACCTCTGCTCTTCTGCTTAGAAATCTGATCAATCAAAGAAACCGAGCCTTCAAGCCTGAGCACTTCCATGTTTCATTGAATAACTTGAGCAGTTTATTTTTTTTGAATAACAGTGTTATGTGGCAGAGCATATTTCAGCACCACTATCATCATCAGGAACTCAATCATGTTCCATTTCACCAGTAATTTCCTAGTGTGTGAGGGAATAACTAACTGTCTGTCATATGTGATGGGTTCACATGGTTCTGTCAGATGAAATTTGGAACCTAATGGTAAAAAAAAAAAGCAAATAAAACACCTTGGGCAAATGTACAGTAAGGCAAATATATTTCTCTAGTTGTTGTTATTCTCTGACCTTGCTGCTCAAGTATGTGATGTGATTGATAATTCATGTATAAAATACCCAGCATCCAAGTGCATTACTGGACCTATTCTACAAAGGCCAAGCTATGGAATCTCACCAAGACATGAATGCCAATCGGGGTTACAAAGCTACTAGAAACTCTGGCCATCAACACTTTGTTGTACTGTGCACTTGCAAATTATGCTGACTCTCCAGTTATGTGCACAATGGTGCTGATAAAATACATTTCAGATGTTGCTGATCGCAACTTTTAGGCGGCTACTTGCTGTTGGTTATAAAAGCTCTGCCGAGGTCCATGGTCCATGAAATGACCATGGTGAAGTACTCATTTCTATACCAGAAACATAGTGGTGATTCAAATTTTGGAAATGAAAGGAAAAAAAACAATGAGCCAAAGGAGGAAGAAGTGTTTTGGTGATGAATTCAATTCAATATTGCAAGAAGTCATGGCGGAAAATTGGCACAATAATCCCACCTTGAACGGGCAGTGTAAAAAGGGCTTTAGCCCTGACCCGCAATGCTGCAGGCACTGTGGCATGGCCCAAATCATGGAAGTGTCATCATGGCACATAGACCAAAATTACTTTGCAAAAAACCAGATCAGCCTTAAACCAGCCACAGCCTAAAGATAAGCTGTTTGATTTGTTTTCTACATTCATATGCTCAGACAACACAAGGCAAACAAGAGCATCCTCAAGAGGTGACTATGTTATACAACACAGATTCACCCTTTTCCATAAGAGGTGCGAACATTTGGAACAAGTTACCAACTAGCATTAGACATTGCCCTACCCTTGTGCAGCTTAATTACAATTAATTACAATTGAAGACCTGGCTAAAGTATGTATGCAATCAGTGAGAACTTTTGTAATTTTAGTAATGTTTTGATACGTATATCTGTATCTTAGATGATAATGCAATTTAACTGCAATGCAATGTTAACATTAGGATTTTATAGTGTGCTATCTTTAGTGTCTTTTTTTATTGATAAATGTTTTAATGACATCAGATGTAATTTTCTTGTATGATGATAAAGTATGTGAAATTTTCTAACATCTTTGAATTTCCTGTCCAGGAACTACAAATGAAGTTTAACTCTGGGGGGGCAGTCAATCACTGTCCACTGTCCCTGTTAAATAAACTTTTAAAGTAAAAATGTGAAAACATCATTTACAGAATATGAGCTAGCTTCTGCAAGGCTATATATGTATATGGTATATGGGCTGGCTTTGTTATGTGGTTCTTATTTAAGCGTGTCCTAATCTGGGACGGTTAGTGTATGTGTACAGTTTAATACTCACACATCTACATCTGGCATCAAATCCAGCTTGCTGGGGAAAATCTCAGACAGGAGCACTCGAGTGATGGACTTGCCCAGTGACTGGAGCTTTGACTCCAGGTGCTAGGAGGGGAAAGAAATGGAAAGGTTTGCAATCCAAACATGGAACACAATTGTCTCTAGGGCTGTGACACTCCACTGTAAGAAATTATAAAACACAGTGCCTTAATTCCAATCCAGGGTCGACCAGACGTTATTATTCTGTTACTAATTTCAGGGGCAAAGACTATAGTATCCAGCACTCAGTCTTGGAAGCCTCATACCACACATGCATATGCAGCCTTCATGTTGTCAGAGGGCAACAGATAGGTCCTTCCCCTCAGCTATGCCCTCCAGCTGCTCCTGGCATTCTCAGGCTAAATTGGGATGTTTAATCCCTTCATCATATCCTGGGAGTTTATCTGGGTCTCCTTCCAGTTGGCTCATGCCAAATGCCTCCACTGGGGAGCATCTGGGTTACATGCCCAACAAACCTCAACAGACTATTTCTGGAGCCAAACAGCAGCAGTTGTACTCCAACCTCCATACAGATGTTCAGTCTCCTCAACCTGTCACTGTGTGCCATGACAAACTGCAAAGAACTCATCACCTCTGTCCTTTATTTCAGTGTCCACTCAGATCAAAACTGTAGGACAGAACAGGAACTCAGACCAAGCACTTTTGCTTCAGACTTTACAAATAGCTGGCACAATCCCGACATTATTGCCACTTGTCTATCTCCTAGTACATCTAATATTCACTAATAAAAAAAAGACAATGTGATATTTAACGTCCTTAACTTTGGACAGGTATTAATTCCCAGCCCAAATGGAGGAATCCATTTTTTTTTCCAGCTGAGGAACATACTCTTACGCTTGGACGTTCTGACTCTCCCAGTCCCACAAGGCTGGTCCATTGATGGACAAACAGGAGGGAATACAGGACATTTCACTCATCCTCAAACTGAGGTTCAACAAATGGCTGAGCAAACAACAGTTTGCCCTCTACAACTCAGATGTGACCTTTACAGGTAAAACTCCAGCATTTCCCATATCAAAGAGGAACAGCCCAAGAGCCAGTTTTTGAAGCCAGGGTGTATTACACCAAAGCCCCCAGCTGTGCTTTATTTTCACAAACCACCATATTACCCTGAAAGGTAGTGGGCCTACATGGAGCTGGCCCTGCTTTACTTCCTCAGGCTTAGTTGAGTTGATCCCAGTGGGTACTACATCCAACACCAGGCTTCATATAACCTATCAGTAATGAAACTGTTTAGTCAAAGGGACTTTGTTCCCTGCTGACTCTTCCTTTGATGTTTTGGGCAATGGCTGCTGGACTGAGGTGTTACTGAGGGATGCAGGAGGCAGCCAAACCATGTGAAGAAACTCTATAAATGTTCCTTTGGTGAGATAAAGGTATGAGTGTTGCTGATATCACTGCCCTTGGGAGAAGCATGAGGCATTTCTGCAACTGTGCTTTTATCCCAGATAATTCTGTCCACTTACTTCAGAGGTTATCTGAAACAACACTTGTTCATCTCGGGACATTGCTATGGGACAGTTGGTGGCTCTTTTAATTTAAATCCCCTTTCAAATCCATCATCTCCTGCCACCTAAAAATGAAATTTTTCACGCTCGGGTTGACATTTTTATGTCAGTGTTAACTTGATCTGGAAATTTAGGGAAGAAGTGAAGAAACAGAAAGGCATCAATCAAAGCCCAGAAATGTACACTGACTGATGAAACCTAGGTGTGCTTTAAAAACATTTAGCATCCACGTGTCTGTGCATTCTACCATACCTCAATGTACGAATACTAATTTTGGGCATGACGATGTAAAGAAAGCAAAGCTAATAAACTAATTCAAATACAAAACAGTACAGCAATATAAAACAAAAGGCAGGCTAATATAACAAAGAAGAAAGAATAAAGAGAACCATATAGGGCAGGCAGTGGAGGTGAGAGCAGCCTTAGTTTAGAAGTGATCAGAGAAGGCTTCTCAGTCCTTCGATTGGTACTCCCAGGTAGACCTGTGTGCATGCTAATGCATAATAGCTCATACTTGGAAAGACTCTGAGTTTATCACTTATAAGTCTGGACCTAATGGACCAGCATGTGTGTGAGATCACAAACAGTATTTATGATTTCCCAGGCTATCAGTTCGATCAGTGCTCCTAGTTGCTGAACTGACACTGAATGTTGATACAGCTGGTAAAAAGTACAAAAACAAGCAACTGTAATCAGAAACTTGGATGGCTAGGGTTTTCTAAGTCTATATCCTAAAAGTTTTAAAAAGGTAAGTTTCACAGGATTATCACACTTAACCTTCTGAATTATGTTTGGCAGTTTGCTGAACATGAGCAGCAATGTGGAGTGATGGAATTTTTCAGATTAATTTCATTTATGAAATTCTCTATTTAGTAGGATTGTGCTGTGAAGAGCTAGCATGATTATGTAAAGTATATTTTTTAAAGCTTTTAAATATGTATTTAGGGTTGATTATTTCTCATTTATGCTGCCGAATTGAAACTGACATCCCTAGCACTAACATTCCAATATAGGAGGACTTTCTGTGACCGCTCAGCTGCATCATGTTAAATGTGAAATAACAAGCCCCCAGTGTGAAAACTGCTTGTCCTATTAGTACTTCATGTTACCAAATCACTTGTCAGAGAACCTCACACTGAAAAATATTACAAACCATTGCACAAGTGGCCTCAGGACATACAGAATGCTGAAATCAGAATGTAGACTCTAACCTCCAGGACTTTGGGGCTGCCTTGCCGGCCCAGCGTGCCCAAGATCAGGCCCCATCTCTGGCCTGAACAAGCCTTCTCAATTGCCTGGAGCCTTAAGGCACGCATACCCTCATGGTCATAGTACTCTCTCGAGAAAAGCTTAGTGTAGGGGTCATAACTGCAAAAACACACCAGAAGAAAACTGATAACTGCAAAAACACACCAGAAGAAAAAGGCAAATTATACACAATACCATTTACTGTTTAGAAATTCTTCTTGAGGACAGAAATGCAAGAAAAGAGGAAGAAATCCAATCATGAAAAGGCATCAAGTATGACAGGAGTTAGTCTACCTCAGGGAAAATGGAGGTATTTGTGAGCATCTAATCTCCTTTTCTCCAGTACAAAGAGTTCACTTGAGATTAGAATCTTGTTTATGAGAGACCTGTGATCTGTGTGGCAGTGGATATGTTTATCACAACATGATTTCACTTTGCATACAAACAAGACCTCATCAAAACAGAACTTCCTTCTCTCAAAACATTATCGTGACACTCCATTAGGGCGAGCAATGATGACTGCAAAGGATTTTTATAATTTCAATATCAGTATAAAAACATTTCTACATACATAAGGATAAGGATAATCACCTTTATTGGCCAAGTATGTTACACACAAGGAATTTGTTTCCGGTACAGAACCGAGGCAGCCATCTGCGGTGCCAATGGCTCTAACCATTGGGGGCAACGAGGGGGGTTCAGTGTCTTGCCCAAGGACACTTCGACATGTGGACTGCAGGCACCGAGATTCGAACCTCCGACCCTCCGGTTGGGAGACGGCTGCTCTACAGTCGTCTCAGTCTATATTTGCAAAATTGCTTACTTTTCTCCTTTTGCAATCATCTACAATATTCCATTAACATGTTTCAGTTCCCGTATTGTGTAAATAACATTAGAGCTGTACTGCTAATTGACTACAATGAAAATGCCGTCAATGAAATCGGTAAATTATAGAGGGGAAAAAACTGAAGACAAATGGTTCCTTTTTTTACGATACCTGTAGGCAGGGATTTCTGGGTTTGCGATCATGATTGACTCCAGGTGAAACCTTCCATCTCCCAGATAACTATTAAAAAAAAACACCAGTCAATAAAATGTTAGCGGTAAAGAAAAGAAATGAAGAAAAACAGAGCATACACAAGAAAGAAATTCAATGTGCAACACTAATAAATACTGGCCTATAAATCTCGTATCCTTTTTCACTCTCACTCTTTGTTTTCTTAAATGTATTCCTCTCTGAAGCCAAACTGTTACCAGGCAGAAGGCAGAAGGCCTGGAGCTGGGGGACTGGGTCTGTCTGCTGTAGTTTGGGAACATGAACCTAATGACTGGAGCATGCTGTTCACACAGAATGCAACCCCTCCCAATTAATCCAGGGTCTGGTGCTGGAGTTTCACCACAGCCAAAGTGGAGGCTGGGTTCACAATCCATAAGATGAGAGAGGCATGTAGCTCAGGCAGAGCAGTGTTACATAAACCTCCCTCTCCTGGTCAGGCTGAGAGGAATCCTGCAGTTAGTGTGAGGGTGATTAGGTTGGTACCCCTACTCATTACTGTACTGTACAGTCTGAGTAGGCCTGCTGAGACAGGACATGCAGTTAAACCCACTGACTGGTCAACACTTAAAGCAGCTTGGAACAGGCTGTGGGTGGACTGCCATATAGGCTATCTGGAGACATGTCTAGCCAAGACTGTATTTCTATGTGTGTGTGTGTGTGTGTGTGTGTGTGTGTGTGTGTGTGTGTGTTTAACATTGTACAACAACACAAAATGAACTCGAGCAAAGCCTCTGCTGCACTGCTTCTTTGCTTAGCAACGTCCACGGCCCTCATGTTCCCAATTATGTTCCCAACAATAAGCCTACTACACTTCAGCCAAATTCAACCTCTTAGCAGGCTTGGTATGCTCAACTCTAGCTTTCCCTGTGATCGCAGTCCTTCCATCTATGTTCTCTTGTTCTCTGCAAAAGGGCTCTTGCTATAGTGGTAAATATTATGCGTCTTTGCATTATGCAACACCCCATTTTCACATTCACATCTGCATAGTGTTCCATTACAAGCGAGGGCTAGAGTAGAGGCAACCGATATAAATGGTCGACTGATCATTTCATATAACTCTTTTCAATGCACTTTCAGCTTTTAAAAATACTTTTCTTCATTTTAATAACAAGACAGTCCAGGCTGTTTCTAAAGCTCCAAGATGCACCTCAAAGGCTAATGTACCACTGCTCATTCTTTATTATGCTCAAGTAGTTCAAAGCTTAGGTAAAATTCAATTACGACATATAACACTGACTCATTCCTAATCAATGCAAGATAACACAATGTAAAATATGAATTTATTTTACTATTAAAGGTTACAAATATAAACTGATTAGAGAAATTGTTTGGTCTGTGCTGCTTTTCTCAGAGCTAGTGGATAATCAATTGAGTAATTCATTAAGGCAAAGGGCAGCTTGTTAATAAAGGGAAACCTTCAGGTATACAGTGGTTTTTTGCAAACTTTATAGTGTTTCCAGGTTTCACTTGAAATGATTAAAACTGTCATTCATCTACACTCAATAATCCATATGGAAAAAATGAAATATGGTTTTAGAAACTGTTAGATATTAGTAAATCAGTCAGATAATTATTAGACATTAATGTGTTGAATTAAATGTATTAGTAATGCAGTTTAGTAAGAATTAAAGTCTGCTCTAATCTGCTCTGTTTCAAGGTTGACAGATAAGATGTTGATTCTGAAAAGTGTACCTTGACACCAACTGTTTTCTTGTATTCATCATGCGTTATATCTGAATGAATGTCTTAGCTAAGCACCACGTGACAACACACACGCACAGTGAAATTCCTCATTTTGTTATGACCAGCTGCTCCAAGCCTGTGGCGCTCTAGATAAGAGATGGAGTCTGTGGACTGACTTCATCTGGGTAAGGGTTAGCCCAAAACTTATAAATGTATTAGGCTCTGTGTGGCCTGGGACTCCTTCTCTCCAGCAGCCAGTGTCTGTGTTTCTGGAGGAGGGAGCAACCTGGGTCGTGTTTGTAATTTTTGCTTTTGGTTAAAATAATTAACTCCTTCGTTATTCAGAGCTGTCCAATTAAAGAACTGGGGTATTACATGTGTCATCTGTGTGAATGACCCAGAGATGTTTAAATGCCTGAGACTTCCCACTAGCTAGGCTGTGTATGATGAATGCCATTACAGTATGCCCAGACACAAATCTTCAAAAAGAAAGAAATGCCACACAACAGATAACTTTTATAGTAGACTAATGTTTTCTTTAAGAGGATAGGCGCATGTAAGGTTTGTTGCAGTGCTGTAAAGATGATTATCCACATCTGCAACCCAATGAAAACTGCAGCATCCTGTGTGGTGACGTCCGGCTGTTTTAAACGCACTAGCACACAGTAGCTCAGTGGTTACTTCGTACTGCGAGTCTGTTTGATTAAGCAATTCCATCGGTTTCTGTGACCAAAGCACAGGCGCTGTTCAGTGTTTTGTAGCCTACTACACAACAACTAGCTTTTAGCTGTTGTTTTCTATACTGGGGATACGCATATAGGCTATGTTGCGGTGCTGTGCGGTTGTTTGGCCAGAACTATGACATAGAGTAGACAGCAGTAGTCTTTATAAAGAGACTTTCCTCGTTGTCCCACGCGCTGGTGTAGCTCAGTGGTTACTTCGTACAGCAAATCTCTTTGATTAAGCAGTCAACTCCCTCCCCGGGATCAAACCACGGGCGCTGTCCAGTGCTTTTGGTCTCCCCCCTCGTGGTTTGAAGAGTCGTCAGTATTTATTTATCACTTTTTAATATTGTCACAAACATCTGGATTAATATAGTTACACTGAGGAAAGCCGTCTCAGTTTGGGGAATATAATAGTACATATTTGTTTCAGTGAAGAACAAAAGAACAGGGGGTCACGTGGTGCGTGTTGCTGTTTAGTTCATTGATTAATTATTCTCTGGTGTTGTTTTATAGACGTATTAGCGAAATATCGCAAGAAGTTGAGACAATTATGCCAAAAAACTCCAACCAGACACTCGCCTCAACACTGATCCCTCCCGGCTATGATAGGTGTAGACCTAGTCCGTATTTTACCTGCATCAAAGTAAAGCTTCTTCCGGTTGTATCTCTACTTTTCAAAATAAAGCTTCGGTCAAGCAATTTCTTTTGTTTATTGATTTTAAATGAATCTCTTCATTATCACTTTTCAGTTTTCTTACTAATGTTGTGACTGTTACTCACATTTTAAAGTGCTTTGAAGTAAAATCACTGTCATATGTATTTTTATAATCATTGGAATACTGGAATATAAAAAATACCATTGTCTCTATTAGACACCCTTTAACCTGTTGTCATATTTGTCTTTACATCTCTCTATTTAAAGTCAAGCAGCTTATCTATTAGTCAATTAAATATAATTTATGAAAAAGTATAAAGAGTAATCCTTATTGGACTTAGTTATATCACATAACATAACATTTTTCATAAATTCTATATAAATACTGAGCAAAGGCTCTGAATAC
>NW_018128032.1:316307-332317 GCF_001952655.1 Monopterus albus | reverse complement strand
CCCCATAGCATGACCACCATGCTTCACCATAGGGATGCTGTTAGCAGGTGATGAACAGAGCCTGATGTTCATCAGACACAGTGTTTCTGCCCAGAGGTTTAATTTTTCATCTTGTCAGACCAGAGAATCTTTTCCCTCCTGCTCTGAATTGTTTAAATGCTGTCAGACAAACTCCAGGCGAGCTGCTACATGCCTTTTACTCAAGACTCCAGTCAAGTTCTGGACACATCTGAAGGAGAATTAAAGCATACAGGATGCACCTGAGCACAGTCTGGAGTGGCACAGTAAAGGGTCTGAATACTTGTCAGAAAAAATTTCTAAAAACATATTCTCCCTTTGTCATGATGGATTATTGAGTGTTGATTGCTGGATAAAATGGCAATTTTATCCAAGTGTGCAAAATGTGAAGAAGTCTGAATGCTTTCCTGAATCCACTGCAGTCATCGCAGCATAGTAAAACAATTCTTCTACTTAGGTGTAAATGAGAGAGAGACAGAGAGAGAGAGGCACACCAACACTCAGGAAGGCCAATCGATTTTCTCTCCCATCACACCCCCACACACCCTAACTCACACATCAAAAGACAATGCACATTAAATTAGTAGGTGAAGCACACCCTACCCTAACCCTTCCACTTCTACTTCTTTCACACATACAAAGACACACTAAAACGCACACCCACCCCTTGTCTCCCATAGGGCCTGGCTTATGCATATATGCATACAGCGAAGTCTGTCCTTGTGTAGTCATTTTAATCTCATGCACTGGGAGGTTTTAATCACAACGACTAACAATAGATGTGTGTGGATCACACATACAAGGTAATGCACCTAGATATAATTACTTCAACTCATTGTGCACCACAAAGCTTAGGATTTGCTCTATTATAGAGCTGCATAAGATGTAGGCAAAGTGGCTGCGGAGGTGTTGTTTGTTGCCTGAACCTGTTAGTTTGCCAGAGCAGTGTCCTCCCTGTAGTACAGGGAGGATAAGCATCATTTTGGCAAGTCTCACATGCACAGCGTTGTTGCTGATGTAAAAACACTGACAAACTTGTCTTTTAGGATACATGCAGCTACCTACTGGATTCATCACCATTTTTCCCACTTAGAGGAAATGAGGCGGAAAATAAAAACTTAAAACAGGCTGAAACACAAGCTGAAACTAATTTACAAACAAAATGCAACATGTTGCACAGTTGATCAAATCTCATCACGGACGTGCCACAGGTGTCATACTTTGCGAGAACATTTGTTTAAAACCTGGAAAATCATGTGAATGTGTTGTGGTTGGTTTGAAACAACCACAAAAGGCTGTCTGGCTTTGTACATTTCAGATCTTTGCACAGTGTGAAGGTATTTTTAGCCTCACAGTTCTGGATCCGCATCTGACTGATCCTACCTAGATATAACAGAAGCATGCTTGGACGTATACAGACATAGCTAGTTGTCACATTTAGCTATGTCTAGTGTGACTGGTGCGATGTCATACTGATTATTCCTCATGTCACATCGGTGGGTATGGCCATGGCAGGGGTAATTATGGTAACTAAAGGGTGGGAGGGGAAAGTGACTGGATGAGTCAAGGCTGGGTGTCTGGTTGTTTGGATATCTCCACAAACTAACAGGAAGAAATGACAGAACCTGGGACGAAACTCTGAGTTGTAGGACAGGGGGAAAGAGATTTCTTACATTATGGCGTTGACATGGCGGTCCAAGCGAGGGGAGGTACAGCCCAAAATTTCACCCGGTGACAGAGGTCGACACTGTGGGACCAGCACATCATACTCTGGTTTCAGGACTGCACTTATAGCCTGCAGCATAGAAGGAGGTAGAAGGACAGCTAGTTAAGATTTTTATATGTTATGTCCAGCTCACAGCTTGTACACTCTGTTAAAAGTTGATAGTGAAACAGAAACCACATATGAAGACCAGAAAAAAAGGTGCAGATGACCAATTCCAGCCTTTTTGTGTTCGTCATAACATTTTATGCCCCCTAGTTGTTTTATTTTTCCCATTTGACAGCTCTTCTCCTTTTTTGCAATAAAGCATAAATAACAAGAGAGACAAATGACTAAAAATACTAATATTTCAAAATGTATGCCAAAGGAAAAAACAGAGGAAGCAGTAGACAAAACATGAAGTGTGCAATGATTCAAAAATGAGGAAGGCCAGAAAGGATTATAATGACAATGTGGCTCTGAAGTGACCCTGAATGGATCATGTTTGTTGGTAATTCTCCTAGAGGTTTAATTCCCAATGCAGCCACCTGTATATCACACACACACAAAGGACAATACATACGAACAATAACAAGGGAAGTAAATGCTATTTCAAAAGAGCATTCTATAACTCAAGAAAAATCAACTCTTCCTAACATCCTACATTCATTTACATTCATTACCCAAAGCGAGGAGACGAGAGGCCAAACAAACCAAAAAGAATGTGCTGGTGTGCTTGGAGGTGGAAGGTAATTCAAACGAGTTAAGGCTAATTTGAGGCAGTCCATAGGGAATGTGGGTGAACTCCCAGCTTCCCCTGCCCATACTGTGTTACCTCAAGCCTATACAACATAAGAGATGAGTGAGATGGATGAACATGCATACAATACACAGCTACAGTTCAAACAAGCAGATGTATGCACATACATACATGTGGGTGTACTCAAACACCCCAACATAAAATAAAACCCACATGGGTGGAGCCTAGTTTAAAAATAACATTAGTGAAATCTCACAACAAATGAAAGCAATAGAACACATTATGCATTAGAGAACGGAGAGGCCCAAGAAAAGGTATTCAAGCTTAATGCTTTAGGTGCTGCCACTGCTTATTTAAAGAGCAGAGCTGAGCACAACATTGAACCGAAAGGCTTTCTGAGTTCATTCCTCCTTTTAAATCCAAAATAACTGCTGCTGGATTTCTAAAACCCACACTTGAGCTTAAATGTGGAGTGGGAGCTTGCTCATGCAGGAGGCAAAAAGGTATACTGTACAAATACATAATGTGTGCTCCTATACTGTACATGCAAAATACAATATAGGCTGGGTGAAAATACGTATTTGGATAAAAATACAGAATCACTCTACCTCAGCTCTCTGTGGTAGAAACATGGACTCACCACATACACATAAAATCACACAGGCCAAGGGCTTCATCACCTGTAGTGCTGTCACAAACTGAATAGTGCTGACGAGCACCAGTGACTGTCCAGGAGGGAAGTTAAACTTGATTGTGTCCAGGAAGTGTGCAGTGTCCATCTGGATATCCACAAACACATAGAGCATCTTAATACCTCCTGTGGAGTCTATGGGAACTGGAGGGAGACAAAGACAAAAGAAAGACTCACTCACTGGTCAGGTAAGACTGTGGAACAGTGTTGTTCCACCATCAGCATGAGACATATAAACATGTGACAAATCAAAGGAAAAGTGTGTCAGTAAGGTGCTGGGCCACCACGTGCCACCACACCAGCTTCGGTGCACCTTGACATTGACTCCCCAAGTCTCTGAACTCTACTGGAGAGATGAACACCGTTCCTCCAAAAGAGACTCCATCATGCTGTGTTTTTATGATGGTAAAGAAGATGCTGTCTAACACATCACTCCAACATTTGCCATAGGTGTTGAACTGGGTTGAGACCTGGTGACTGTAAAGGCCACACCATATGATTCACATCATTTTCATTGTCATCAAGCCGTTCAGTGGCCCCTCGTGTCCTGTGGATGGGTCCAGTGTCATCCTGGAGGAGGCCACTCATTTACTCAGGCTTTTCCGTTTATTTGTCACCCACCTCTATGTTCAGGAACACAGTACATGCACATATACAGTATAGGTATCCATGTAACTGAAACTCATTCAGCCTGAGTCTTCCGTCAGGCAAGAACTGATGCAAAGATCTCAACTTATTTAGGAAAGGAGAAGGATACATGCAATTACTATTAATGCCATTAATTTCACAGGCCATTTACGATGCACCCGGGCCCAGAAGACATAGCTAGAGGCGTGCTGAGGTAGATGCCGAAAAAGTAGGTGACAGTTCAAGAAAAGAGGGGGGAAGGGTGCGGATAAGCAAGAATTATAGTTTGCACTGATCATGATAATTATTCTTCCTCTTGTATTATCTTTAATTTACAGATCAGGAGCAAGGGGACATTTTTGTTAAGCAAATGGGCCTTTATGATGCTAATGCTTTATGAGCAAGTGCAGCTCACTTGATATCCTAGATTAAAGCAATACTGAGAGACAGACAGGGGAGTAAAGCACAACACCCACACTTGAGCTTAAATGTGGAGTGGGAGCTTGCTCATGCAGGAGGCAAAAAGGTATACTGTACAAATACATAATGTGTGCTCCTATACTGTACATGCAAAATACAATATAGGCTGGGTGAAAATACGTATTTGGATAAAAATACAGAATCACTCTACCTCAGCTCTCTGTGGTAGAAACATGGACTCACCACATACACATAAAATCACACAGGCCAAGGGCTTCATCACCTGTAGTGCTGTCACAAACTGAATAGTGCTGACGAGCACCAGTGACTGTCCAGGAGGGAAGTTAAACTTGATTGTGTCCAGGAAGTGTGCAGTGTCCATCTGGATATCCACAAACACATAGAGCATCTTAATACCTCCTGTGGAGTCTATGGGAACTGGAGGGAGACAAAGACAAAAGAAAGACTCACTCACTGGTCAGGTAAGACTGTGGAACAGTGTTGTTCCACCATCAGCATGAGACATATAAACATGTGACAAATCAAAGGAAAAGTGTGTCAGTAAGGTGCTGGGCCACCACGTGCCACCACACCAGCTTCGGTGCACCTTGACATTGACTCCCCAAGTCTCTGAACTCTACTGGAGAGATGAACACCGTTCCTCCAAAAGAGACTCCATCATGCTGTGTTTTTATGATGGTAAAGAAGATGCTGTCTAACACATCACTCCAACATTTGCCATAGGTGTTGAACTGGGTTGAGACCTGGTGACTGTAAAGGCCACACCATATGATTCACATCATTTTCATTGTCATCAAGCCGTTCAGTGGCCCCTCGTGTCCTGTGGATGGGTCCAGTGTCATCCTGGAGGAGGCCACTCATTTACTCAGGCTTTTCCGTTTATTTGTCACCCACCTCTATGTTCAGGAACACAGTACATGCACATATACAGTATAGGTATCCATGTAACTGAAACTCATTCAGCCTGAGTCTTCCGTCAGGCAAGAACTGATGCAAAGATCTCAACTTATTTAGGAAAGGAGAAGGATACATGCAATTACTATTAATGCCATTAATTTCACAGGCCATTTACGATGCACCCGGGCCCAGAAGACATAGCTAGAGGCGTGCTGAGGTAGATGCCGAAAAAGTAGGTGACAGTTCAAGAAAAGAGGGGGGAAGGGTGCGGATAAGCAAGAATTATAGTTTGCACTGATCATGATAATTATTCTTCCTCTTGTATTATCTTTAATTTACAGATCAGGAGCAAGGGGACATTTTTGTTAAGCAAATGGGCCTTTATGATGCTAATGCTTTATGAGCAAGTGCAGCTCACTTGATATCCTAGATTAAAGCAATACTGAGAGACAGACAGGGGAGTAAAGCACAACAAGGGGCCAGAAAACAGCCGCTGAACAGTCGAGGGTGGACTGGGAGAGGCAGAAGGGCTGTGAGGTGCAATGGACAGAAATCAGATGGCATGGAAACAGGAGTGAGGAATGAGAAATTCCTATGAAAGTAGACTGGAAAACAGTGAAATTCAATTTGGGTGTGGGGGAAGGTGATTCAATAATGTACTCCATAAATTCAGAAAGATAGGACATGGAAGAGAGGAATGGAAAAAGCAATAGGATACTGTGTGTGTGAGTGTTCCTGTGTGTGTGGATGGTCTTTTGGGGATTGGGGGGTGTTGCTAATTAACTGGGAAGAGAAGTGATGAATGGGCTCACATCTCAGCAAAGAGGGAATGGATGGAAGCGAAAGGTGGGCTTTGCTGCAGGCCACATGTTAAGTGAGAAACCAGTGGGTTAATATATCATGAGACGAAAAAGGGTTGGAAGAGTTGAGTAAAATCCAGACTGAGACTAGCAGCTGTCTGTTACTTGTTTATAGGCCTTACCCAAAATGTAAAGGGCAAAGAAAAGTGGCATTGATCTGTGTTCACAATAGCATAGTAGCCTGAGAGCACTTAGAGGCTGCAATTACAGACAGTCAATGGACCAGCTTACTTGGCCCATCAGTGGTTTTATTTATCTATGTGTTATAGCAATAAGGTCACTCAGCATAGCTGGTTATTAATGTCCATGTAAACAAATATGCAGGCACACTCATAGCAAGTGGGACTAAGAAAAGGTTGGACATTATGGTATAGTGGCTTGTTTACAAATGATTTAAAGATCAATATCTACAAACTGGTTCCAGCCTAGGCGGCACAGTGGAGCGCTGCCACCTCGCAGCAGGAACGTTCTGGGTTAAAGATGACCTGGGGCCTTTGTGCGTGGAGTTTCCATGTTCTCCTGTACCTGCGTGGGTTCTCTCCAGGTACTCCGGCGTCCTCCCACAGTCCAAAGATGTGCAGCTCAGATTGATTGGTGACTCTCAATTGTCTGTAGGAGTGAGTGTGTGTGGTTGTTTGTTTCTAAGTGTCAGCCCTGTGTTAGACTGGCGACCTGTCCAGGGTGGACCCCGCCTCTCGCCCAGTGTCTGCTGGGATAAGCTCCAGCACCCTGTGACCCTATTCAGGAATAAGCCATACAGATAATGGATGGATGGTTCCAGTCTAGTACATAAATAAGACGGTAAGCATTTGGTACCTTTACGTCTTTAGCCGTATCACGATCCAAATGTTACGTCACTCATTTTACACAGTATTGCTGTAGATCGGAGCTGGGGTTAGAAAAATGAACACAGTCGTAATGTTCTGTGGATGAAAATGAGACTTAAGTCCCAAGAATTATTTGCACTGTTTGTGCAGTTTTTCGATATAAAAACTGTACTGTACACACTCATAAGCCTGCATACACAGCAACAGAATAGGTGAGGCATGTTGATGTGTCTTGATATCAAAAAAAGCATTGTTGATGTTATTATCATCATTGTTCCATGATATTAGAAGCAATTAACAGTGGTTGCTGAGCTGTGGCCGCACTCTACCTGAATTGTCAAGTGGTTGCACTGGATTCTGTGTCTGAGCAACTCTCAAATGGTAAAATCTACAAAAATTCAATGCACCAAGAGCAAAACAATAAATAAATAATAAACAAAAAGTCATTCTCAAAATAGTTTTTATCAGATGTGGAAGTAACCTATATTACTGAATTACTGACAATTATATCACAAATTGCAATTTTTTTATGGTTAAAATCACATGACAACACCACTTAGCTGAAGTGCTTAATGATTTACTGTGCGATTAACCCAGATATGAGCCGATGTAGCTGCACTGATGACACCATGTATGTTGCTTTGTGCCGATAAGCTTGCGGCTGTATTGATTAATTAATTCATAATGCATGGGCAGTCCAGATGTTATGTCTTTGTTACTGATCTTTTAAAGCAGTTAGGTCAGTTCAGAGGGGAGCCACTGAAAACACAGCATGAACAAGTCTTAAGAATTAATAATAGTCTGAGCAGTTAATTAGAAAAGAACAGGGACGGAGAGGCATGTAGTGTGAATGTAGCTATAGACAGGTTTCTGAGCAACGGCATGAATGAGATGCACGCGCACCTTGGAGGTAGAAAACAAAGCAGAACCAGAATGACCGAGACTGCGGACAGTAATATGACAAGGACTTGTTGTGCAGTAAACTGCTCGAATTGCTCGGAGGATGGCTGGAAAATGTTGACATCCCAAAGGCAAAACATTCCTTCCAACACAGAATGAGAAAACTGTGGCTTAAGCAATAAAAAGAGCCTGTCCTTCTGTTCTCAGTGGCGATGAGGAGAGAGGCCAGCTCGACTCTGAGCTTGTACAGTGCTCATCGCATTTTGTTGAGAGTTTCTACCCAACATTAGCCAATTATTCTTTAATAAAAAGTTGCCCAAAGGGAACTATGTAAGCCTTGTACGTTAGAAATAAACCAGAGCAGAGCAACCTAAGATTTACATTACCATGCTAAATAAGCTCAGAACAGTTGCTGCTGCTAGATGCACAGCTATTTGAAGACTATTTTTCTAACTTCATTTGAGCTTTGTTTTTTTTTTACTGTACTGTCGATGTGAACCGAGTCAGAAACAGTCAGATCACAATGCTGAGTAACAGTACTTCAGTGAAACACCACACGTGGCTTGATGGTAATAACTGGCTTTACTCAACAGATTACTACTTAAAATGATGAAAATCTCAAAAAGATAAACAAACATAACAGTGTACTGGCGTGCAAGATGCGCATGCATGCTCAAATGTTTGCAAACAGGAAACCTGCCTCTAGTGTAACATGGAATAATACAAGCATGGAATATTTAAACCCAAGTGTCATACTGGTCCACATCAATAACACTAGCTTAAACTCAAGCTGGTGCCTTGTTTTGCTTTACAAAGCTCTTCTAAAGTGCGTCATGCCACCAAAAATAATGAGGATCTGCTTGTGATCTGAAAGAAGGTCCAGTAATACTTGCAGCTACGGCAGCTGGCCTGGCACACAAACCTCTTTTACCCACTCACTCTCACTCTTTGTTCTTCAGACAAGTCAGACATTCTGTTACAAAATGTTTGAGCATCAGTAAGTGTAAATAAATCTCCATGCCTCATCTCAGCTAAATCGTATAACTCTGAAATATACAAAAACATGGTTTTATGTTGGTACCCATATTGTTCTGCACCAGATGGAGGTGCTTTATGTTGACAAAGGACAGGATGACACAAATACTGAAAAAGCGAGACTACAGAGGAAATGAAAGGGAAGTAAAGGAGCACAGGAGACCCAGTTTCTCTATGAGTCAGTCAGAACAGTGTCTTTAATCTCCCACAGGTGTGTGATGATGTCAGCAACACGTAGCCTACACACTGGCACCCTGCACGCAGATTCTAGTGGAAATCTGGTGGTCATTCCATCTCTGTCCGCCAATTAATATCTGATCTTATTTCATCACTGATCTTTGGCACATTTGTCTTTGCCTTTATTTGGTTTTCTAAGCTTAAATAAGGAAGTACATCTTTCTTTGGCAAGATACTTGCCTGTACTCACATTTCCTCCACAAATAAACTGTAAATGTGTGCACACAAACCACACATACAAAAAAACAAAACAAAAACCAAAAACAAAAAAATATAAGCCAACACAGAGAGAGATTTTCACTGTATTAAAATTCTGTTGGTCAATTCTGGTATTTGGGAGAGGTGAGGTTGTTCTGGCAGGGATATATCAAAACTATTGATTTAGCATTTCCTCCCATGTTCTGCAAGAGACAGACAGTGGGGGCGAGGGTGAAGGTCCTCAAGAGCTGTACGAGGTTTTTAAAGGACAGCTGTAATGTTCCCCATTGATCTGCTGGGTAAATGTGATGGCATGTCTCCAAAGGTCTAATATGCCTTCCATACTAGACCTGGGCAGGCTCCACTAACTAGTTACATTTTCCGTTGATCGATATCTCCGTCTGTCTGGTTTCTTTTTCATGTAGCCCACTTTCAGGAGGTGGAAGTCCTTGTTCACTTCACAATCCTCAACAGACTACCATGCACAGAGATAGGTAAAAAGACTCACTGAGACAACTGTGTCCATAGTGCACCAGGAAATCAGCTCCTAGGGCTCGGGCAGTGAAGTCATCCACACAGCAGGCCCCGTACGTCACATCCCCCATCACAATGGTATCTGCCTCTGTAAATCTGGGAAACACACACACATACACCGACACTAATCAGTACTGTCAAAGTCCATATGCACCTCCTGTTGTTCATTACCACAGCAATTAATACACACAGTATGCCAGGCACAGCGTGATTATGAGAACGATCAATCCCCATCCACTCGCTACAGATAGTGTACACTGTATAGTATTGAACAGCAGTGTCAGTCAGTGACTGATTCACAGCATATCAGGGTGACACACTGCTATTCCTTTGCTCTTCATGACCTGCAGCCAATGGGCCTGAAAGCAATACAAGCCGTAGTTAAAGCTCTGCCATGTGAAGGTTAACAGGTCGCCGGTCAGCCGGGCCACAGAAAGAAGGCTGTCCAAAGGGAAGAAGAAGTGGGAGAAGGGTGCTAGGATTGGTACACATAAGCAAATGAGAGTTTACAGGAGCCTTGGCCATGTCTGGCCTGGATTTATAGCACATCTGCCTGAGAACAGGAGAAACAGTCTCAACAACAGTTAGCATTTGCAGCATGCGAATAAACTATTCAGACTAAATGGTTTATGCTGCAAGTAGGTTGCGAGAGTGTAGTGCAGTCCATGTGGGCCTAATGTTCCACTTTGTAGCTGTAATAGGAAAAAAAAAGAATTCATGGCCTCTTTGAGAGGCAAACTACAAAATTACACAGGCATCTGTGGACCCAGACTTGTTAGAATATATTGTTGATCGCAGTACAGGAAACAAGCTCTTACTTTTATCACCCTTTATGGGCAAATAAAATGCTAAGTAAACCCATAAAGGCTAAGTAAAACGAATAAAGGCTGAGAGTAAAAGGGAGGAAGTGCGAATGAACAGAAGCTTGAGGTACTGTAGGTGAAGAAGGATGGGTAGATGAGAGGGTGGTTGTAAATGGTGAAAGTTTCCAGGTATATGTGGCTGTATTCTGACAGATTTAGGCTAGACTGAAGGGGCAGAATAGAGATGAGATACAGGGCTTTGGGAGAGAAGAGGGAAGTGATAAACAGACATGGCTGCACACAGAACAGCAACTGTAGCAACCAACAGACTCTCCGTAATGTGTCTCCTGCTGCCCAGTCTTTCAACCCACATCCAGTCTCTCCGTGTATTCCTCATTCTGCTCCTCGCAAGGGGCTTCAGATAAAGTTTCTATTTAGCCTTTTCTCCTTCCTTTCCTCTGATATAATCTCTGGTTTGTACTCTCTCTGGGCTCCTCATCATTGTCGCCTAGTTTTCTACGTGCTTTCTCTCTCTCGCTGTTTCTCTGTACCTTCTTCTCTAATGGCTGCTCTCAAGTGAAGGACAGCGCAGACCAGCTGAGGCCAGGAAAACACAGACAGAGCAACTCCTCTGATAAATAAATATTTGCGTTAGAAGATTTGACTCAATTACCCTCTCTCTCATCAAGGTTTTGATTTTGTCTCTGCATGTCTGTTTATACTGCACACATGTCTGCCAAAAACAGAAAGGTAATTATGGGTTGCAAGAAATTAATAAAAATCGCATGAAAAGTTTGAGGTCTGTGGACTCCTCTACTAGTTTTCTCATTTAGTGTAGCCTATTATTCTTTCATCGCAGTCTGCTGACTCTGTTTGGAGTTGCATCAACCTTTCAGCTAAAAATACACAGCCTGCCCACCAGAAAAAAAAGATTATTCCCTGCAATTCACTGCAGACCATGCAGAACCATCTACAGTACAATGCAAAACACAGTATTACAGAAGATTATTTCATCTAGTCAGCCATCTATCTGCCAGATTCATTAGTAGGGTAAGACGTATCTAGTTATTTCCAGTGTGAGTACACTGAAATTTCATGGTAATAAATGATAGGAATCAGATTAAGAGGCCCATATGAGATGTGATGCTACTGGAACATGGAGTAATTACTGGGCAATGTACTGTTGCGTATCCTGTTCAGAGAGAGACTATGATGGAAGAAGGAAGCTAGAATGAAAGAATGTTAAGAAGAGAACAACAGAATTAAAAATGCATCGGTATTAATGTGATCCTGTTTCTAACATAGGGTGTTCATTATGTCTGCTGGGTACATACAGTCCAGACCATACATATTTGGACAGTTGACCCACACATTCTTCTGCATGTATCAGCACATTCAATTGGAAACTAGAATTACCGCTTTGTGGTCGTATACCTTCCACAACCAGTCAAATTCATAGGAATGGGGCAGACATGAAGTCACCGACCTTAACCCTTGCTGACCAAAATTTAATCAGTTCATCCTTGAATCCAGGTGGACATCTGTACCAAATCTGAAGAAATTCCCTAAAGGCGTTCTGGCTTACAACTGATGAAATTTAGCATCAGGAGAAAGCAGGTATAAAATTTCCAGCCCTGCTGTCAGCATGGCAGATGCTATTATCTGAGACATCTTTGGATTTGAGAACATGTTCGAGTAGGGAGGAGGAGTTAGTAAATTGTATCACTTGCCAGAGGAGAATGTGAGGGACTTACAGACTTTCAGGTTAAACCATGCTTGATTTACTAGCCTTAAAAATGAAACACGAGTTGACTGGCAGAAGACTACATGATTGCAGTTCCGAAATAAGGTTGATGATTTGTTCAACCATATTAAAGTTCAGTCACAGTAAAGACACTTTCTTCTACTGTCTCTCTTGGTCCACCAGTGTGCAGTAGGTATGTCCTTACCAGCAGAAGTGCACATAAATGTACTGAGCTGCAGCTGTGCTCATTCACATCACTGGTGTTGGTAAATAAGACACTAAATAGAAAAATTGCAGTGCCGCAATATTTTCTGCACCTACCAGTAATTTGCGTCAGACTTAGTAAATATCCCCCTTGATTTGTAAAATGTAACTAACTGATGTTATTAAGCCATGTGATATCCGTTCCCATTAGGGATCGCCACAGCAAATCATCACACTGAGGATTCGCATGTTGAAATTTGGCATGTGTTTTACGCCGATGCCCTTCCTGACGCAACCCTGAATCGAACCCGGGTCGCAGCGGCGAGAGCGCTGAATCCTAGCCACTAGTCCATCAGGGACCATTAAGCCATCGAATATATTTTTGCTATTTTCAGCCTCATTACTATCTTCTTCACTTGCATGAGCAGCTCTTTTTATCCTCATACAACTATAAGTCTAAATGGCAACTGCAACATCTAGCATGAGCTCTTTTGAGCATTGAACTTTGAAACAACACACAGCTACTCACAAAACACTTAGTAGACAAGTGTTCAGCCATTTTAGAAACTTAGCATTTTGAGCACTGTGTTAAAAGGACTATATCTCAGACACAGCTCTTTCAACATTAACATAAACCTACTCGAATTAAAGCTGAGACTTGGCACTTTATGTAATATCCATCATTTTATTTCATATTGAAGTGCTGAAGCACAGGGCGTGAAGAATAATAGATGTGCAACTCTCCAAATACTTAAGGCCAAGACTGTATAAAGCACAAATGTCCTCCAGTACTTCCTCATTTCCACTTATCCCTCTCTCTGCATTGCTGTCTACACTCCTGTGTCAGTTGCTTTCCCATTTCCCTCTATGTATCAGCACTGGGATTGACTGATTTCAGGGTACTCAGTTCAGTCATTCCAACTGAAATGTCATTAAGATCTAATTAAGATGTCCGAGAAGCTTGTGAACTCTATAACAGCTCTTGTTAATGAGCTTTTTAGCATACAGCACAATATGTGTGAGAAATTGTCAACTGATCTTAATCTTTGTTATAAAAACGAATGCGTTTGTGTTTTGTGTGTGCTGCAAATACAGTGCATACAAAAAGTATTCAGACCCTTTCAAGGTTTCCACATTTTTGTATGCTTCAGACTCATCTTAAAAATGGATTCAATTCTTTATTCCCCTCATCAGCCTACACAAAATACCCCAAAAGTGAAAACAGGTTTTTGGAGTGTTTTAATTAAAAAAAAAATAAAAGACTGATACATAAGTATTCAGTCCATTTTCTATGACATTTGCTGCTGAGCTCTGGTGTATCCTACTTCCATCAATGGTCCTTGAGAAGCTTCTATAGCTTGATTAGAGTCCATGCTTAGAGAACATGCAAACCCAGAACCTTGAAGCTTGAACCTGGAACCTTCTTGCTGTGAAGCGTCAGTGTTAACCACTGCTCCACTGTGCCGCCTGGTGCTGAGCATCACCTCATTAATACCATCACTATAGTCAAACATGGTGGTGGCAGCATCGTGCCGTGGGGATGTTCTTCTATGACTGGGAGACTAGTCAGGGTAGAGGGAAGGATGGGCGCAGAAAAATATACAGCAATCCAGAATGCTCAGGATCTCAGGCTGGGGTGAAGGTTTAAACTCTCAACAAGACAATGACCCAAAACATACCACCAAGAGACCACAGCAGGAGTTTCAAGAAAACATGAGTGGCCCAGCCAGACTGTGGATCGGAACAAAATAGGGCATCTCTCTGAAGAAACCTGAAAACAGCCGTGCACCAATGCTCCCCATCCAACCTGGTTGACCTAGAATGATTCTGCCAAGAAGAATAGAAGCAACTTTCAAAAGAAAGGTGTGTCAAGCTTGAAGTGCTATTCTCAAGAACACTTGAGGCTGGCACTGCTGTCAAAGGTACTTTAACCAAGTACTAAGTGACGGGTCTGAATAATGATAATTCAGACTTCTATTTTCAATACATTTCTGAAAGGGTCTGAATACTTTCTGTATGCACTATGGGACCAGACTGGCTAGGAAACTAGCACAGCGTGTCGCGTTGAGCAGCGCTCAATATGGGTTCTGCATTTATTTTCACTATCTTGCGCCACTTTGTTGGATAGCTCTGGGAGCTAAATTTCAGCATCCCTCAAGAGGTAGTACTAAAATCAAGCACCAGGAATGCAATGGGGGAGGGGATGCATGCACGCAGAGCAGTCACCGGTGAGTGGTTAAATGTCCACGTAATCACACCTCAAGCCTTAGCATTACAAGCACCGTATGTGATCACAGAGCTGGCTGTGTGTGAGAGAGGAGCAGCCCCTCCCTCTTTTAAACAGAGACCGACAGGGGTGAAATACAGTGAGGAAAAACAAGGCAGGATGGTCCGCGTCAACCCCTGAGGCTATGTTTGGTGATGGTTAAGGGAAATATGGGGGGTATACCGCTCGTTAGGCTCTGTTTATTACAGCCAAAACAGCCTCACATTATTTTTGCATGATCTCATTTATAATAATTGTGCAGCTCCAGATACCTGCAAAGTTACTGAATCACATGCCGTAAACATTTCAAGTTTCCAGTGCCCAAAACCATGTGTGTATTATAACCTAAACCAGAAAGATGCACAGGGCCCCACAGCAGAGCTCTGAAGCCCATCCTGTCTTATTTCACAAATACTGTACATAGGAGGCCTCCAGAAAGCCAGCGCATAACACTCTGATCAACACCAACCCTTTTTCCTGAGGTTCAACATGGGGGTGGAATATTCCAGAGAGCAGGGTCAACAAACCGGGAACTGTGAGAAAATGTGACAGCGGAAATGAAGTTTAAGAATCCAACATACCTGTAGGATGAGTTTAGTTTTTTATTGTACAAACCTTCTTTAACACATCAAACCATGTGTCTGCCAACCACCATGTGACTCCCAGACAACACACATCAAGCTGTCCCAACCTCTGCTGGTGACAGGGCTGATATGTCTTAGCCTTTGGATTTAATGATAACAAGATTAACAGAAAAACTGCCTTGTGTAAAGAAATGTGGGGAAACTATAAAACAAATAGTGTTGAACACATCCAAATTAAAAACTCATCCAGATACTAATGTAGATGGCCTGTAATTTAAATAGATTAACCTCGAATCTGTGTGACATTACATTAGTGTCACTACTGTTGTAATTTCAGGTGTGTCGGCTACTGTTACACTCCTTTTCTTTGTAAAATTACATCTTTTTTTTAGGATAACATGTTTAACTTTAACATTACTTCACTGTGTTTGTGTCTGCCAATGCAGAGACACAATTTCTTTATGCACACAAAGCTTTTGGACGGGAAAGCACTACGCATTTTGTATTCTTCATTGATTTTACCATACTTAGAGTATGGTGTTGAAAACTGGGGAAATACACACAAAAGCTCACTTCAACCATTGTATATATTACAAAAAAGAGCGATACGAATTGTGCATAAGATGGGGTATAGGGATCACACCAATGGAGCTTTCATACAGTCTAAATTGTTAAAATTTTT
>NW_018128032.1:307703-314088 GCF_001952655.1 Monopterus albus | reverse complement strand
GAGTTTAAACATAAATATAAAGGTATGTGTCAATCAAGATATATGCAAGAACAGGCTTAATGATTAATCAGGTGTAACATTGTGGGTGTGGTGTATGAATGTTAACACTATGTAATAATTCTACTTGTGTGATGTAGAAGATAATTATCAAAGTATGTAATTATGTAAGAATGGTAACAATCTGTAATAATTTTTTAGTATATCACTAGCGTGGTGTAGAACAAAATTATGTAGAAATACTGCTTGCAAACCAATGATGGTAAGATGATGTTATGGGGTAGGACTAGATAAGTCTAACTTCTTCCTTCTCCATTCAAGCATGTACTAGGTATAAGCAAATTGATATTGGATTAGCATTTGTTGGATATGTGTAAAATTATGTGTGTTGACATAACTGTCTTTACATGCTTGAAAGAATAAATAAATCAAATCAAATCAAATCAAAAGATTAGTCTAATGCAAATGCACTTCAATACAACTGACCTATAATAATACCTGTTTCCTAAAGGTGATGTTCAGTTTTTGTTCAAACTGTTTTGGTGTACATTCAGCTGTATAGTCATTTTAGTGGCTGCAGTATGTGCTGTAGTTAAACTGTACTGTGTTACACAGAGGGGTTTCTGATATGTAGACTAGACCCATTGATATGGTATAAACGGGATGAACAAAGTTATAGAAACACTTTACAGCAATGCGATTCAACAGCAACACAAACTACAGCCTCCAAAATGATCATAAATCAACACCTCTCTGAAACAGTCTGAACATAAACTGAATATTACCACCTTCACGAAGGAGGACTTATTGCAGGACTGTTGGATTAGACTGCTTTATTCTTAAATACGTGCATCTAGGAAACTGAACACTGTGCCATATCAAAGTATTAATAAAGCTAAGAGATATATATATCTAAAGGTTTTGCACTCTGCCTCAGTTTGCCATGGAATTAGCTCTATTTAGTTTCCATACTGTATTTATCTGCAGGTTCACAGAAGTTAACAAGTGAAAATCCGATGGCCTGCAGAGTCTCAGGAGGGACACAGTATTTGCCTAATATAAACCATGGGATACAATACAAAATGAGAAAATGCTCTTGGAATAAACATATTACTTTGGAAGCATTAAAGATTTAAGACCTGACTCGGAATCTATTACAAAGACTTCAGACCTGATTCTGACTCTGACCTCAAAGACTTCAGACTTAACTGGGAGTCTAACTCAAAAACTTCAGACTTCCATTTTGTGACTCATGAATATCTTTGATATGTTGTATATAAATAGCCTCTTACTCAGCTCCCTCATTGTCCTAGTGTGACAGTGTAGGCATCAAAGTAGATGAATCTTTCTGCTCCTGTCCTGTGAAGATGATATCCTTTTCTGGTTTTGACAGGAAATTCCTCTGATGCTGCCATAAAAGCATGTGGGCACCAGTGCCTTACAGCCCTGAAATGTTGTAGCAGACAAAGAGAATGAAAAACTTCGCCTGTCTCTGAACAGTCCCATTTGCACACACAAAGCCATTCTGTTGCAGATGACACTTGTCTCTTGACAATTACTAGACTGAATTTAACTAAGAGGCTTCCACCATCTGTTTGAATAACTGTTGATTTAAGGTATGCTGTGTTTATGTGTGTGTAATTTTCATTCTGACATCCAACTTTACTCTTTGGCCCATCATCTTGAAAAAGAATTACAGCTTACAAAGAGCCATATGGAAATTTTATGTTAAAAATTTCAAGAAAAACTATAATATGCTGGGGTCAAATATTCAATACACCATAATTTTTGGGCTTGATGTTTAATTTTATAGTGTTTTTTTTTTTTTCACAGCCCGTGCAAATGATCTGTATTTGAAGGACTGGGCGTGTGCAAATGGTGGTAACAGGACATTTTAACAGCGTCTTTGTACTTTATTTTTTTCAGAGAAAGTGAACTGTCCACACTTCAACCCACAGCCCTTCACATACTTCGAAGGTGTCAAATACAGTATCAGTCCTCAACTTCACCAGTTGTGTCGCGGATATTTCAGAAGTCCCACAGAGCTCCATCAATCATTTAAGTTTCCTCAGATGCAGGGCAACTACGGATGCACACAAATCAATGGTATTATTCATATTCATGTGCCAGCCATGTTTAAAGTTGTAATGATGTTTGTTTATCTTTTAATGTCTATGTACTTATGCTATCTGAGTGGGTGATGGCTTGATAATTAGTATGTGTTAACAGGATACTATAGTGTTGACATGGGGATACAAGCGGAAAACAAAACACGTTATCCTAGAAACAGAAATAGAGTGCTTTAACAGTTAGGTGTTCAACCATACTAAGAACAATGCCCACATGCCCAGGATGTGATTTAACATGTAATGGATGTGTGGGTGTGTGTTTTAATCGATCCTATTCACATTATTATGAGTACTCAAAAACAAGACTTGATATCAGTAGTACTGATACTTTGAAGATCAGTGCAATCAGGGCCATTAAAGAAGAATAATAAGCTCTCATAAGCTGCATTAGTACTGTCCATCGTGCATTTATTATGCATTTGCTTGGCAAATGTGTGGATGGTCAAATAAAAATAAATAAATAAAAGTAAAAATAAAATAAACCGGCAACTGAACTCAGACATTTGCCATTACCAGGTGAACTAACCAATTTGGAAATTTGGATGCTTCCTTATTTCCCTGCTGATGTGTTTTAATTTGTTCAGCAGTCACTTTGCTACCCAAGTGCAAAATGGGTGAAAAAATAATTAAAGCATTGCCAATGGTAAACAACACATAAATTTAAAGGTGTCCAGTCTTAAGTTTCTTATGATTTAAGTCATTTAAATGATTTAAAGTTATGACAAGCAATTCCAGCAACCAATCGCACGGTCTGGCAGCAAAACAGTTTGGTACTTAGCACTTTCCTCTCACAAAAGAGCTGTGGCTTTAAATCTTGTGCCAATGGTCATTCTGCATGTTCTCCTGATGGTGTGTGGGTTTTCTTCAGGGGCTCTGAGCTTTCTCTCATACTCCACATACACTGATCAGGCATAAGATTATGACCAGTGGCAGGTGAAGTGAATAACACTGACTACCTGTTACAGTGACACCTGTCAATGTGTGGGGTATATTAGGCAGCAAGTGAACATTCAGTCTTCAAAGTTGATGTGTTGGAAGCAGGAAAATGGACAAGTGTAAGGATCTGAGTGACTTTGACAAGGGCCAAACTGTGAAGGGTGAGATGACTGGGTCAGAGCATCTCCCACACTGCAGGTCTTGGTGGGTGTTGTTGGTCTGCAGTGGTTAGTACCTACCAACAGTGTCTAAGGAAGGACAAATGGTGAACTGGAGACAGGGTCATGGACGCCCATGGCTCACTGATGATGAGGTCAACCTACTGTAGATGAAACTTTTAACTACCATTTGTACTTTTCAAAAGATTAACATTTATTTGACTGTTTGTTAAAATGGTTGTAAATGAGAAATACTGTCCCTTGGTCTCTATGTAGAGAAAGAGTCAGGGGCTCTAGTGGTGATATCACACCTAGAGCGGTGAGGATTAATCTAAATAATATGGCACCTCTATTCCTATATGCCTGGACTGTCTGTCTATGCATATATGGCAAATAAAAATCGTGAATCTTGAATTTTGAATCATGAATTATATTTTGGATTTTGTTAAAAGGTTTAATAAACATCTCAGTTCTGAAAAATTAGAATGTTCTGGCTATTTTTTGATGTGTCCAGCTTTACAGGGTTAACTTCCATTTGTACTTTTCAAAAGATTAAAATGTATTTGAATCTTTGTTAAAATGGTTGAAAATGAGAAACACTGTCCCTTGGTCTCTATGAAGAGAAAGAGTCAGGGGCTGTAGTGGTGATATCTCTCCTAGAGTAGTGAGGCTGTTGGATTGGTCTAAAACATTCTCTCTAACTCATCCTCACGACCACAGTTTCACTCCTTTCACACAAGTTTTTCACTGAATTGTAGACACATCTGTGCTCTTCCTGACAGTAGAACTGTGTAAGCAAATAGATTCACAGAAGATGCACAGTGAGATGCAGAATGACACGAGTGTCAACCAACTACCACATTGACTCCTTTGTAAACAGTATTAGGCAGGTGGTCATCATGTTATGGCTGATCAGAGTACATGTAGATGGATTTATAACTCTAATTGTGAATATGTTGACCCTGACAGTTTGGAAATCTATTCAGACTGCTTCATCATCTGGTGCTCAGTGTATGCTGGGATGGACAAATGGTCTATTCTAGTGCCCTATAAATTTTATCTGCACAAAACACAATTTTACCTTGTTATGTAATTTGAGTTCTGTGTTATCTAAACTAAGATGTATGCATGAACAGTGTGGTCTGAGTTTTCATGTTTTATATATGAATGATATTAACAAATTGGTTTCTTGAACAATGGCAAACCTTTTCTTTAATTCAGGTTGATATTATTTCCAACATCTCCTAGCATTCATCATTTAGATCAGGCTGTAGCATATGTTGCTAGGCAACAATTTCACCTTGCATGCACCTTTTTGTATTCATACAAAAATGCACAATGCTACAAAAGTTCATTGCAATCAGCCAATTCTAATGGCTGCATAATTCATCAGAGCATCTTTATAATTATTGTGACAGTTTCTCTGGTGCGTTTTCTTGTGAGTTGTGTTGATGTCCTTTTTTCTATTTATTTTATTTATAAGCCAAAATGCCAATGAAACACTAGTGTAGGGATACGTAAAGAGCAGGACCTTTTTTTTATTTTTAATGCTGCCCCTATGCATCACAAGGTGAAACTACTTTACAACTACATTATGCCAAATATTTGTCTTTGTTTATTTGACAGTCTGGTGTTAGACAGCACTCAGTAGCATCAGAATTTCAGCCCACTTTCTTTGCCTCTTTGCCAATGCAAAGAAAAAATACTTGATCTCCCCAAATAAGGATAATCTGATGTGCCAAACGTGTGTGGGCACAGTTAAATTATAATAATCTATATATAGCTGCTCTTCTGCTTATTTATGATATGAAAGGTGTCTGAGGTTTATAAAAAATTCCTAGAACTACTCTGATACATTTGACCCTTCTTCAAAGAATTTCTATCCTCTGCCATTGCTCAGAGCTCATATTACAACAGATGTCTCAATAGCATGTATTTAAAGTACTGGTAAATAGTGCATACAATAAACCTTTTAAGAGAACTTCATGAGCATATGTGGGTCTTAAATCCCTCTTAAATGCATAATGACTACTTGATCTGGGCCCTGAGTACAATCATTTAATTCAGGACAAGGAGGCACTGTTCTTTATTTCTTATTCCGGAATTGCTACGGTGTTTCCACACAAACTAAGACCAATCTGCAATAAACTCCAACAGTAGGTTACCTGTCCAGAAGACTGTCCTGCCTATGTGACATTTTATATATCTGAAGTCTAATAATCGCAGAGCTAGCATACTGGTCTCTTAAGTGACAAGCAGGTTAGCAAGCTGAGCACAGGTGCAGCAGCACTGCAGTTGCACAGGTGCTACTGATACACTGTGATCAGACAGCTCAAGTGAGCATATGTAATGTGTTTGCATACCAAGTCAAACCATGCAAACATGCACATACAAGCACAAAAGCTCACCTTCCCTTGTGCACAAATTACATGTGTGAATTATTTCCTACATTAGGCAAAACCTCATGTTTTATTCCATTACATTTCAGACATCAGCTCCCCTCAGCATTGTGCATCTGTGTGTGGGTCTGGGCACTGGGCAGAGAAGAGTGGCCTAGGTAAAGTGGCTTCTCCCAAAGGTAGCATCGTAGGCTCAGCAGAGAAGAAGGTCATAATTTTCTTTTTAAATGAGATCAGTTTAGTTAAATGAGGAGAAAAAAGATTAAATCAGAAAGAAAGAAGCAAAATTAAAGTCTAGTTGAAGAGCTAATGTTGAGTGGCAAATGATAGAGGGAAAACAACCTGAACAAAACTGAATGAGAACAGAACATAAGGAAGACGGGGAGAGATGGGGGTGATGACGATGTCAAGAGGAAACACTACGTCAGACAGATGGGCTGCTTGTTGAGTTGTTGAGTGTGTAATATTAGTAAATCTGATATCTATAATCTGTTTTCTATATATACTGTATAACATATCAAAATATGTTATGTTATACAGTTAATGTTAGTTAGTCAGTTAATGCAATGTTAAGACTGAAAACAAATTATCATTAATTCACTTTAATAGCAGAAGTTTATATGCAAACTTTCAGAGCATAAAACATTATCTTAGTAGTCTTACACATTATTTTAATATAATTGCTATTTCTGAAACTTGGATTAATAAGGGGAATGGATTTTGACCTTGATGGCTATGACTTGGTATGCACAAACAGAGAGAATAA
>NW_018128032.1:302584-303654 GCF_001952655.1 Monopterus albus | reverse complement strand
GCTTAATGATTAATTAGATGGAACATTGTGGGTGTGGTGTATGAATGTTAACACCTTGTATTAATTCTTTAGTATGTTACTTGTGTGGTGTAGAAGATAATTATTTAAGAATGTAATTATGTAAGAATGTTAACACTCTGTTATAATTTTTTTAGTATATTACTTGTGTGGTGTAGAAGAGAATTATTTATGTAGAGATACTGCTTGTAAACCAATGATGGTAAGATGATGTCATGGGGTAGGACTGGATAAGTCTGACTTCTTCCTACTCCATTCAAGCATGTACTAGGTATAAGCAAATTGATATTGGATTAGCATTTGTTGGATATGTGTAAAATTATGTGTGTTGACATATCAACTGTCTTTACATGCTTGAAAGAATAAATAAAATCAAATCAAATCAAAATATCCTGACAGAGTACTCCCCATCCAAATAAATTTGGCAAGGGGCACTGTACAGCAGGATTAAAAGATCTCCACTCTCTCGCTGTACATATCTTCCACTCGACATCTCTCCCCTCCTCTTTTACTTCATTTCACTGTCATATTGACACAGGAATCCTGAGCAGAAGAAATATGGAGACAAAATCCCCTGTAAAATATGACAGTTGAACTGCAGTCATTGAACATTTGCCAGGAACAAACAAACAAACAGGGATGTGCGGCAGAGAATACAGGATGACGCCTAGACAGATGTTTTCAGTAATACCATTAGATAATCCTTTAACTCTCTGAAAAACAAGATCATTACTGCTATTTCTGAGAGTGTATCTCATCTATTTGTCATGGCATTTATTCTAAAGCCTGAGCTATGGGTCATTATGGAAAAGCCTACAGCTTTATCAAGATAGAGCCCCAAACTGCACAGCAAAGCAGAGGGTGCTTTAAAGAGCTGCAATCCAATTTACTGAACAAAACAAAATGGTGATACGGTGCCTGTTAGTGACTGCTACTGCTGCTCTAGGAGCAAAACACAGGGTTGGGCCTATAACCAGGAACAGATCTAATCTCCAAGAACTTCTTAAAAAATTGAATCTAGTTTGACACAGTGGTTATCAGATCTGTAAGAG
>NW_018128032.1:250452-302550 GCF_001952655.1 Monopterus albus | reverse complement strand
GTATTAAGTGCTATTATACAGCTACAGGAACAGAACATTCAAGCTTACTTTGCTGCCTAAAACTAGTTACAGTATTCGCCACTTGCTTAGCCTTATGTAATTAATTATACCATAGACAATGGCAGTCATAAGCCATAGGCAGTCATGGAAAGCCAGAATGCATTTAGGGAATTTAAGGTCCATAAAATCTTACAAGCAGCAAACAAGCAGAAATCCTTGCAAAGAGACAGGAACATTTTGACGCCTATGCAGCATAGACTTTATTACAGAAGCCAGTGATTCGGCACTAATGTGCCTTCTTCAGAACTTAAAGGACAAAACATGTCACATCATATAGAATGCTTCCTGGAAGTTCAAGATGGTCTGTGACAAATGGATGGTTACAATAAATAAAATCTTGCAGAATTCAGTGTGCAATACCTGTGTGTAACAATACAGTTTTATATAAATATGATTCAACACTAGAAACACTGTAAACAGTGTGCTCTAGTGTATATGTTTCACTGAGCAAGATATATAGGAAACATACCAACGTGAGTATATGTTATGTACTAACTAAATAAACTAACATTACCTTGTTTACCAACTACAGCCAGGTCTCAACCTTTCTCACCCTCATCTCTCCGAACTTCTTCCCGGCCTTGGCCTCCTCTAAACAGTTTTCTTATGTTCACCTAGAGGAGTCAATAATGTTTGAGTCAAAGTAAGATGATCAGTATTATTCAATACTGCATGTATTGGCGTGCGCAGTGCACCAGCTACGACATGCATACGTGCGCACCAAAATCTATGAACCCCAACCGCTGAGCCTCAGCTTGTATTTTGCTTTCACATTCCGGATTAAAATGACAAAACAATTCTTTTCCCACTACTTTCAATCTAGATTAATCGACTTCCAAATATAGGAGCTTGTTAAAATTCAAGTGTGTGATTTTACTGGGGCACAGCAGATCAATACTGGGGCACGTGCTCCAGTAGAAGGGTCTAATGATGCCTGTGGTTTTGACTTTGCCATTATGGGTTGTTGAGTGTAGACTGGTGGATAAATTGCAAGTTTATCAATTTCAAATTAAATCTACAACACAAAATATAAAAAGGAAATGAAGGAGTCTAAATGCATTTACACCAATGCAGATGCTTTCATTTGGGTACACAGGCTATATCTAAATGTTTATAGAAAACTATGAACAAATCGTTAAAATCAGAAAATATAATAACCAGAAATAATTTCACTGTAGAAAAACTACTGTGTTCAATATACTCTCATTGATGAAACACTAAATTGAAGCAGAATTTAAAATGATGCTTTCATGTTTTTTTGTTGTTTTTATTCTTTCCAATTTGCAGATTGCACAACACCAACTTCAACTGCCACGGCAATGTCAGTGGAATTATTGTGAAAGGACACTTTAAAAGCATATGTAATATTCGGCCAATACATTCTTTCCAGGCTGTGCATAATATTACATGGCTGTCTCTGACACCAATTACATGGACATGCCTGGGACTGTGCCATCTGAAATGAGAGAGATTATGGCCGGCCTGTGTGGATGTGTTGGAGAGAGAACAGAAAAGAAAAGGAGGACCATAACCTGCATCACTTACAGTAGCGTTGCTTATCTCTTTCGCACAGTGCTGAGAAGAGAAAACTATGTTTATTTGTGTATGTGTGTATCATTACCTCATTAATAAGAAGTACCCAGTCTAAGATACTGGTGGTGCTTTCACCAACGGAATGAGCAACTACTGCCTTCACCCAAGTGCACATTACCATCTTTGCATTTCATTTGGAAGTCGAAAGACAGACATTAAGAATAAACGATCATAACCTCTGACGTGCCCAGCCTCATCCATATTGACCATTTTCTTCCTCACTGTATCTATAAAGGCAATCAACTGTATTTCCACGACAGTTGAGGCAATTTCCAAGGTGCAATCTGCCAAGATAACGTATTACACAGTGCCAGAACCTATCACAATTTTCAGGCAGCCTGTACATGATGTCCCCCTAGATGAGGTGTAAGATTAGCAAAGAGAAGTGGCAGGTGTCTTGGTGGTCCTCCAGGCCTTTGTGAAATGCACAGGCACGTGGGTGTGCCTGGTTCACTTCACATTCTCCCACACCAGGACCTAACAATACATTCAAATTTGCCTGTGGAGAAATCAGTGTCAGAGGTGACCAGTACCTCTTCTAACAAAATTGCATTTGATAGTAAGCATGACAATGTTGAATTTCATTCTTAAATGCTTGGTGTCTGCTTACTTGTTCTCAGTTCTGATGTGTGTAGCATTTTAAGATTAAGGATAAGAAAAAGACTGTGTATACAGTGTAACCTGCTTGCTGCTAGTTTTTCCTTATTAAAAAATCAAATAAAAATGAGCTTGCTTTCGATAAAACTGATAATACACAAACTGCTCTCTTCCAAATATACATTTAGCAAGAGTTACTTGATAGGAGGCTTAATCTTTCTTCTCCCTTAAGCCTCCATGTCTTTCTTTCCATGAACTGTAGGAGAGAATATAGAGGAACAGAAAAAGTCGGCTGACACTGACAGATTTCTGTGGGGCTTACAGGCGGTCACTGATGATGAGCTACTGATTAAGTTCCAGGGTGTGCTTGGCAGCACATGGCATCTGTGGGTGGGCTGGGAGCTCATATATGAATATCACATACAGTATATGAGAGTCTCATATATAAGAGCACACAGATGTTAGAGCCAACATAGACACACAACCATGGTACACACCGTTGTGTTTCAAACACATACATGCTGGGACACAGACACATTCACTCACTCACTGATGTCCAAATCTGTCGCTACAGCTCAGCTGTGCTGTGGGTGCCATGAAAACTGAGGGTGCGAAGGAAAGAAGACGCTGGAGGCTCCTAACAGGCACCTTCCTAATGGTAGAGTTGACATTTACCAAGGGTGGCTGTGCCTGCTGCTCTCACAGAAATGATTTAAACTGCTATGTGGAATATAGAGAAATATATTCTGATGGATGGTGATGGCTATGGTGAAGGACCTAGAGATGTCTCGGGGCTGTGTGCACACACTGTACCTTAATTTACCAACACACTGTATCTTGCATGACTGTTACTTAAGCGATCTAGGGCCTATGTTGACAGCTTTCTAGGATACCACAGGACAGACAGAGAGAAAACAGGTGCAGTATGTAAGTGAGCGTCTTCCATCACATTCTGTTGAATCATACATACTAGCACACAACTCCTCCAGAAGGCCGAGCATGTCAGAAACCAACTGCCTCCACACCAGCTCGCCTCACTGATCAAACCTGACTGAATCCTGCACTTGTTGTGACAATCATGTTACTGCTGGTCACACATTTTTCAGACATTTGTCTTTACACGTTTTTGAGATCCCCAGAGTGTTAAACACCTGCATCACAAAATTTATTTCCGATCTGATCAACTCAAACATTCTCATATCGCTTGTCTAAAATACTCTATCAAAATCTCACAAATTTGGAAATCTGCCTATCTGTTCACTTTTTCAGCACTAAGAATCTGATACTTTTATAAATAGTGATTCTGTGAGATGCTACTTGGGCACAGTTTCATTTTGAGCTACTTACCACATTTACCATCTCAGTTTAGCACTATTATTTTAATTCATCGTGAGGGAAAGATGAAGGTGTTTGTGTGCCAAATTCCACGGTAATCCATCTAATAGTTGATCAGTTTTGAGGACTTTAATAGATTTAATAGCTGATTTCCACAGCTAAAAAACATGCACAAAAGATGGGGTGTTTGACAAACAATTGTTTTCTTTGGCCTTTGAAAGTTTTTTTTGCCACATTTACTATTATTTTGGTGATTTTTTACGGCTCCATCAACTCAGTGCTCAGTGTCTTCGGATATTAAACACCATTTATTATGGTGCTTTGAAAAGGTTACAAATTGCAAATCCCTGACTCATCACTCACTGCCAGGGCTGGTTGGTCATCTCTGTCAATGCGCAGGCTTAGTCACCCGTCTATTTTTATTTTTAAGGGCATTTTTGATAAAGCTTCCTTCCTACTCTTGTTTCTATATTAATCAGAAATGTGGGTCTCATTATACTATAGTCTGAAGACCTGGGATATATTTTTCTGACTTATTATGCAGAAAGAACTGAAACGAAAGATACTGGCAACTGGTGAACGGGTTTAGGGCAACTGCCATATCCAGGGAAAATACATTTTTTAGTGTCTGTCAGGGTTTTCAGTCAGATATTAGTTACTCATACATTCTATTGATCTATCTATCTATTCTCTTCTGTGTGCTTTTCTGTCTTCCTCCCCTTCCCGTCCACTTTTTTAATACATTTTACTTTAGGTTTAGAGTTCAGACTTTTTGGAAATGTTATCCCATATATCATGTATATGACAAACAGATTCTGAACCTAAAATTAAATAAATACACACAGCAGTTCACCACTGTTACAACATTATAAATATACTAAACAGGGGCCACCATAGATGTATCATTTGTTGTCTGTTCAAGGTCTGCCTTTCTGCCCAGTCAGAAAAAGTGGAAATGCAATCATTAAAACATGTTGTCAATTATCTGTACATACTGTATAAAAACATTCTGAACTAAAGTTTAAAAACTATAGTTCCCAATTGTCATTTTTAGGACAGAAAACACTAGGACCATACTTTCTGTGTTTGTTCCGCCACACTGGGCCCGTTTTGGAGGTGTGTTCTGGGAGCTAAATTTCAGCACCCATCACGAGGTAGTACTCAAAAGCCTCTTTTGAGGCACTATTTTTGGTATCACCTCCATTGAGGTTCAGAGCGAGCAGAGGCGATACCAAATGGTGACGTGTAAAAAAGTAGCGAAATTGTGCCATCAACGTGCGAGACGTCCTGGAACAATGAAAGCACTATTTTTAAAAGCAACATTATTTAACACTAACAGGTACATTACTGTAGTTGCTGTACTAACTAAAAACAGCCCCATATCGAGAATCAAGAGCGACATACCTTTGATGCCCCCCATTGTTACTGTGTCGTTTGCTGACAACAGCACAGCAGTATAATGTGGTGTCACTATCACAACCAGCTACACTGAGAGGGAACCATCTGCAGTGGAAAACCAAGCACCTGGAACTAAAAGCGAGTAGTGTTGAGTCGGGTCGAGTTGACCTGGTACCAGGTGGTGGAAAAGGGGCTAAATCAAGCAACAGGACCATCAGAAGGGGGTGCGTGTGAGTAGAGCAGTCACCGATGACTGGTTAAATGTTCATGTCTTCACACCTCAAGCATTAACATTACAAGTACCCTGTGTACATGAGTACCTGACTACATGTGTGAAAGAGCAGCAGCCCCTAAACAAAGGCCGACAAAGAGAAAATATAGTGGAAAAACAAAACAGGACGGTCGGCTTCAAACCTGAAGGCTATGATTGATGATGGTTAAGGGAAGTACGGGGTATACTGTTTGTTAGGTTCCAACAGTAGAAACGCAGCAAAAATCTTCTCTGAGTCTTTATATTGGAGTACCAAGTGCCTTATTTCTAAGTCAAGTCACATTTTATTTATACCGCAGGCTGACCACAGTGCCTTACGTAACACAATAAAATACAACTCAATAAATACAAAATACACTAACACACAAATGAAATGATATAAGTTTAACTAGAACAATTAAAAGCAAGTTTAAATAAATGAGTTTTAAATTTAAAAGAAGCTACATCCAGCGCTAAGCGCAATGCTAATGGAAAAACATTCCATCAAGGCAGCAACAGCCAAGGAAAGGCCTCCCCATCTGTTACGCCTAGCTCTTGGTACAGTACCTCTAGCAAACCATGCTGTAGTTGTTTTAGAATATTTACAGGCGGCCAAAAGTTCAGTGAGATAAGATGGAGTGAGACCATTCAGTACCTTATAAACAAACATAAAAATTTTAAAATCAATCCTAAAACAAAGAGGGAGCTAGTGAAGAGAGCACAAAATATATTCACATCTGGTTTATGATCTCCTCTGAGGGGAGGCTCTCTCCTACACTCTGAAAACCCCTGATCCAGGATAAAATAAAAAGGGCTCCTAGGCCAGGGAAGGGGATATGTCTTTCCTTCTTTCGTTTCTTTTAGTAGCTTCAATAACAGGAGCCCTTTGACCATGTGTGCTCAGCAAATTTGTTGTTCAAGCATAAAATTCAGAGAGCAAGACCTCAGATTAAGTTACAGGCCAATATCTCTATGGAGAGACCCAGAATATGTGCCAGGAGAACAGTGAAAGAACATTACATGCTACTGCAGACCCCAGGATTAGGACAAGGTGACAGCCCCACACACACACACACACACACACACACACACACACCCTGTTTTTGCTTCTCTCTTTATATTCCTCTGCTGCCACAAAAGCATCAGCAATAAATGCTGAAGTAAGTTCATAAAAGTATCTTTCAAAGCTAGAATGAGACAGGTGACATACCATCAAAGGTAATCAAACATATGGCGCTGTGACAGCACATGCATCATTGCCTGCCTGTGCAAGTTAATAGTTCTGTCTTTGATTCTGAAAGCTTTTTCTCTGTTTACTTGAATAAGAGTTCATAACTCTTTGAATTCCAATAACAACGTCAACACTGGAACAGTAAAGGATGAAATGGCACAGAAAGAAGAAAGAGGGAAGATGGCATGCTAAAAAAAAGGGGCTGCTGCTTTAAATTAGGGCTGGATAGAAAGAAGAAAGAGGGAAGATGGCATACTAAAAAAAAAGGGGGCTGCTGCTTTAAATTAGGGCTGGACCTGAATATCCAAGTATTCGAATATTCTTCCCCCTGCACCATGGCACAGCAGTGCCAGTGACACCCACAAAGCTCAGTGTGGAAACCATTCAGGTAGCAGCTTGTGCTGATCGTTGCTGTTTGTGGTGACCAGCGGGGTCATACCAGCTGTCTTTAACTAACGTTAACTCCATGACTTAAACTGAAGACAGGACAAAATGAAAATAGTGGTCGTTGGGTTTGTGACTTTGCTGCAGCTGGTGGCAAACAGGCAACACCACTGTCTGCTGTTAGCCGAAGATTGTTTAGAGGTAAAGAGGTATCACTCTGTAACACCACTGAATAATCAATCAATCAAACAAACTTTATTGCCAAATATGTTAAAATACAAGGAATCTGACTCCAGCTCAATGGCCCCAGATAAAACTATAAAACTGAATAAAAAAACCCGATTAAAAAAAAAACAATAAGACAAAACTATCTATTGATAAATATGTACAATATACAAGTTAGAGTGAACTGAGTGCTTCTCTGTAGTTCCAACAACATAGTGAGATGTCTTCAGAGGTAAAACTCAATCTCACATCAATGATGGAAATGCAGAACATTTTATGTTACACACCGATGGTTATGAAGATCCATCATTTGTTTAGTTGTTACATTAAATATTACATAACTTTCATTAGCTTTTTGTTTTGGTTTTTAAGCCAAAGTCCTGGCAGATGGGCAAAGATGTACGAAAATTCGAATAATCGCTGATTATTACCACTGAATACCAGGAGCCCAAAAACTGCCACTCATGACAGTGCTACTTTACAGTACATATGGTTGCGTGGTTATTAGGAAGTCAACCATTGGTGGAGTTTAGATCCACAGATCTATACCTTAAAGTTTCCAGGGCCCTTGTGCTGCCATCATTTTCCTTTGTTAAATTTGACTGTCATGTCTTATTTATTTTTAATTGACTTGGATTTATGCTATTTTTTTTGTTTTTATTTATTTTTTAAAGGAGGCCATTGTTTGTGTTGCTGTTTCAATGTAAATGTGTAAATATGAGCTCAAGGTCATGGATTTTCCCCTAATCGTTAGTTAAAAAGGAAAAGGAAGCCTAGGCCTGGCAGAAAAACTGAAAGGTAGGTAAACAGATGGACACAGAGAGAGGAACACATAGACGGAGCGAGAGAACAGCAGTGCCTATCATATTAAGCGTGGCTGACTGTGCCTGTAAAGTGTGCATATGTAAAGGGTGTTTTGGCCAATGCATATTAACTGCAGCATGGCCATTATTCAGAGCAGCCTGTCCTCATTAAGACCTAGCAGTGCATACCACTGAAGCTCCTTACTCTGAGGGCAGCTTAGCCCTTTCATTCCCATTCTGACATGGACCTCAGCCCTGTCTCCTGGGAACGAGGTACTGTTGCAGTGATGATGATCGCAGAGCCGCCAAAATCCTGGGACCTCCGCTAACCCTCAAAATAAAGTGGTAAGCACAAGGTCAGTCGCCTGCTGTGCCAACATCCAAAGATTACTGTCATTCATTTTCTCCAAACACACTCTAATCCTCCAATCCCATGGAAGAGCCACATTTTGATGGTTATGCCCACTATCTAAATTTTCACCAATGCATTTATTGGCTTGGTTTTTGCTACAGTCCTAAATGGTAGCTCCAGCAATGTCTACTTTAAATACTCCCCATTCTCTATCCCAGTTAGAACCGCTGACAAGATTCTCAGCAGCAGGATTTCCTGGTCTCTTCCTGAACAAGCAGTTTCATCTGGGGTTTCAGATTAAACTTCCAGACTTTCACCTGCAGGCCAAGCCTTTAAAGGGATCAGCCATATTCTGAGCACTTGTGTTGAGACTGTTATCAACCCTAGCCTAACTTCGAGGGCACTATCTCTCTGGGTACAGTATGAAATGGAAACAAACTTGAACCAAGACCTTGAGTTCATCTAGTTCTTCATTTCAAATGCTGCAATTCCATCCACACATCAAGATCGAAGATCGTGCAATGGGGAGCCAACAGATGGTGCTGACCTTAGATTTACCATTTGCTCCCATAAGCACTGATACGTGATGTGGCTGTCAACTAAAACTGACCTTCTTGTGGCCATAGTATAAGCAAGCATGTTTAAAAAAATTTAGGGTCATAATATCTACAGAGAGCAAATCAAAGGCAACTGGACTTCTCGAGTGTCATGAAATGTATGCTTTTGGCCTTCACCATACACTGCACCGTTTACTGTGTGCTCTGAGATACGCACACAGATTCTTGGTGACATGGTTATTGTGGCAAAAAGTGTCATGCACCATATTTGGTGAACACAAGTCGAAAGTTGAAGAACTATTTCTATTTATTACAACTTGATCCTTATTTTCATAATTCTGGCCACCATCCCCATCAGTCCTGTCAAACATAAGTATGAAAAGGATCATATGTTTTTTTTTTTAAATCATATTCAGAAGAAAAAACATGGACTGTGAAATCATTACCCAAACTCACAGCTGTTTACAGCACATCCATCACTGTTTATAGACTGACTCTATAGATCAACTGTGATCTAGAGCACTTGCCATAGATGTGTGCGCAAAGTGTTTTCCTTCGCAAAGGTCAAGGTCAAAGTGTTTATTTGTCATATGCACAGTTAGGAAATGTGTTTCCCTGAACAGTGAAACTCTTACTTTGCCATCCACATGAACGCCACACAAGACAAGTGAAATATAAAGCAGATGAGCAATAACACGAATCCAAATAGGCAGTAAAATCACAAATCTATGGCACTTTAAAACAGCAGGTGAAGGAAGCAAATAAAACTACAACAAGAACACAATATAATGCAGAGACAATATATGCTACGTGGGAGCCGTGGAGTGCAATCAGAGATTACTGCCAACATTTCAGGTGGACTCACTTTAAACTTACTCCCCAAATAAAGTGGTTTAGATATTCTGTATAAACTATATTTACAATTGCTTGACAAAGCCCTAACCCCTTTTTTTCCATTGCCTGACATGTCTTGTTGACAATATGACCGCTGCAGCAACAACACCATGTTTTCTGAACTTAGCTATTACCTTGGTCAGTAAAATCATATAATAACTGATAACAAATGCAAAAATAAAAACCAAGTTGGAATACACTGGAAATTTCCCTTAAGGAAGTTGTATGATCCTGGATGACCATCATGTTTGTCTGTCATTGACTTTGTGAAGGCAATAGTACTCACACTGCTGTTTAAATAACATGTTCAAACTATCAGTCTGTGCATAGGATGGCAGAAACTCAGTACTTTACACAGGCTTTAAAAAAACCCACGTGGTAAATCTGGAAAGACTGAATTTGCAAAGAAAATTCTTAGTTAGAGTCACACAATCGGATGCAAAACAGTTTAATGGACAGTGTATAGCACAACTTAATGATAGGAAACTAAGAACCATCTTCTGTCCTGGGGGTGAAATTGTACAAATGGAAAAGAGAGGGTGAAAAACAGAGAGAGATAACCGACAGAGGACGAAGACAGTGAGAAAAGCAATTAGTGTCTGCTAATTGCACTCATTAGTATAGATGGGGCTGATTTAGCAGACTTGATGATGGACAGTGACAGTTCAAAAATATACATGTGGACTGTATAGGTATGTGGTAGCTCTCAGTCTGAGAGCAGCAGTTATGATAAGACTCATCAAAACTCCACTTTATCATCTTTGTGATTAAAAAAGAAGAAATGACTTTAAAGACAGCAATAGAAAGATAAAGCAACAGAGGTCTGAGCAGCTGGAGTAAAGATGAACAAAATGATGGTGGAAAACAAGCAGATAGAGTCTACATCCTGCCTTCTCTGTAAGACCAAAGTTTTAACATTGGTAGGGTAAATAAATGTGTCTTGGCACAGTAATGGAAAGTCCATATAGTCATGAACAGCACAGTAAGACAGACAAACAGATGAGATCCAAGTTTCCTGTATGAAATCAAATATCCGGGCAGTCTGAAAAGCTTACAGCAGCTCCTGCCATATAATTCCTCATCTTGTCCATCTCACAATCAGATTAGGATTGACTGACTGAACACCTAGGAAAGAAATCCACTCTGGGCATTTAATGATAGCAGCCATTTTCTTTGAGTTAAAAAAAGACCCTGCTCCTAAGAAAGGAAGGCCAAATGAGACCACAGAGACAATAGGGAGAAAACAACACAAAACAAAGCTGTTTTTTCTTGTACTTCAGTTTTTTTCAGTATGTCTATTTTGTTTTTTTTTTCCCAAGTACTGAAATACAAATTTAATTAAATGCAGTGAAGGCCAAGCCACAGTATAGTGTAAAGGACAAGCTATTATGTCTGGAGCAGACTCAGTGCTGACTTTTTCTCTCTACACAAACGACTACACCTCAGGATTACCTGCTGTTAAACTCCTCATGTTTGCAGATGACACAACAGCCATCAGTCTCATCCGAGACAGTGACGAGTCTACGTACATATGGGAGGTTGAACAGCTGCCCCCGTGTGGCAGTTGCAACAACCTGGAGCTGAACAGGCTCAGAACAGTGGAGATGCCAGTGGACTTTTCAGCAGAATTGTATCAGCAGTGGAGTCCTTGAAAGTTCCTGGGCTCCACTGTCTCCAACATCAGGACCATCACCGAGAAGGCACAGCAGAGGATGTACCAGCTCAGGAAGTTCAACCTGCCCCAGGAGCTGCTGATACAGTTCTACAGAGGAGTCATCGAGTCTGTTCTCTGCACCTCCATCACTGTCTGGTTTGGCTCAGCAACCAAACAGGACAAGTACAGACTCCAGTGGACAGTTGGGACTGTAGAAAGACTCATCGGTGCCAGCCTGCCCTCCATGGAGGACCTGTACACCTCATTGTAGGGAGGGCAGAGAAGATTTCCACAGACCCCTCACATCCTGTTTGAACTCCTCCCCTCTGGACAGTGCTACAGGTCGTCCAGGCCCGTAAGCCAAACCAACCAGATACAAGGACAGTTTCTGTCCCTGGGCCATCACTCTGATCAACATTTAATCCATGACTGTATAACAGGACACAGACCTCCCCCCTCTTTCTTCTCCTTTCTTATTTGATTGTACATGTTTTCCAATTAAATGCACATATTTTCTTGCTGCCTTACAGGAACAAAAATTGAGAGTCCGTGTACTGGAGTCAAATTCCTTGTGTGTTTAACATACTTGGCCAGAAAAGATGACTCTGAAGAACTTATTGTTGCAGGATGACACACACACACACACACACACACACACACACACACACAAAAAGCCCTGTGGTGCAGTTGTGATGGAGTGCTGACTTGTAATAGGGCAAGTGCGGAGTAAAACAAGATGTAATTAACAAGAATAATAGCTCTTCCCTCCTCCAACATTGATCATGGGAAGCAGTGATATGTGCTCAGATCTAAAACAGTATAATTGTGCCTCATTTTCAGTTGAATGCCTGGCCCCTTAACCAGCATCCCCCTTTTTTTGTGCACAAACCTGAAAATGTCATACCCAAAATAAAATGGTTACTAATCTTGCACCCTCAGGATTACATTCGGTTCCCTGGTTTCTTGTGAAGAGTAGCTCTTTGTAGTTTACTATCAAACATTCAGCTTTAGCCTAAGCCATATTCAAACAAACAGAGGCACAAACTTGGTAAAAATGTTACATTCAATTTTTCTTTTTGAATTTAAAACGGACTCTGCAGGTGTGCCTGGTGAGCCTAGAAATACAGTAAAGTGACAGCCACAAATGGACAAATCCAGGCCAGTGTTTGGTGAGAAAAGCCCTATAACTGAGCATTCTGAATTGTTCCATCAAGTCTCACATCAGAATGTATAACAGCTTTGTTGGTGCGTAACGCAAAACATATTAGTCTCACAATAACGCTTAGAGTAAGAATTTCCCAAATGACAGAAAAGTTAAGAAATTACCATTTCACTCTGATGCACCCTTAATAAAAACAAGGAGCTGAATTTCTGTGATATTAATATCACAAATTGTTTACACTGTTAAAATCATGAGGCACTGTGCTTTTAAACAATGTATAGTTTTTCAAGGTTATTCAGATTTTTCCAGTGCCATTCAACATATACGCTGATGGCTCCACTGCTGCTTACTCAATTTCTTAATAACATAAGCAACCAAAACGCACAACCTTTTGTGTGTTTTTTCCACCTCACCTCTCAATGATGTCAGCGATGACACAGGCAAACATCTGGAGGCCCTCTGGAAGCTGCAAAGCCACTGGAGAGCATGGGAAAAGCAAACAGAAAAGTTACGTACTTGTGTTAGAGTGACAGCGACATCACACATAATTCACTAAATCCTGGACAGCACAGCTATACATAGGCCCTGCTACATGTTCAGAGAGCTCCAGTGACAGCAAATAGTGACGTTTCCAGGCAATTTCCCCTCTGCCATGCTGTTTTATTATATTTTAGCAGGTGATGGGCTGTTGGAAATACAATCCAAGCCAATCAACACAGGTCTATCTATACAGCTCATGGTCTGTACAGAGTCATTATACTCTTTTTCTTTTTCCTCTTTCTCTGTCACCGGCTCTGTGAGAAACATTCTCTCTGTGCTACTGAAACCCCCTCCTTCCACATCCCAGTCCCTTAATGCCTCAAAGCTAATATTTAATATGGACAAGCTGATAGAGCTGCTGTAAAATTGAACTCAAGAAACCAATTAACAAGAATTACTCTTGCTGATGGCGTTGCATGTTGACAACTGAGGACCCACTGATCTACTGATGTGTGACTCCAACTCAGATAAACCAATGGAAAAACCTCATTTAGTCCAGAATTTGCTAAGAGGTTTGTGCCCCGTTTCAGACGCACTCTGCATCAAGAGATGAGCATCTTTATTTTATCAAACAGGCAGAAGGGTGTGGAAGCTCTGCTTGCCTGTCATCACAGCTGCAACTGAAGTATGGCTCATTCCTTTATGCATGTCCATTCAAAGAAAACTCATGCAAATGATGCCTGGAGACATCATGCAATGCACATTTGGCAGGATTTGCAGCTAATGTATATGCATTTCTCAGCATTACAGGTGCAATTATATGAAATATGGTTGTGGTGGGCAAAGGAAACATACTGTATCTTCTTTGGAGCTCTCACTAAGAGGCTAATCACGCTTCGCACATTATTTCATTTTCTTCATTTTCCCAGGTCTGCGAGGGTCGGTGTGGACTTTGTGCAGACGTCCGTGTGCAGGCCTAAAGTTTGCGTCTGGACCGTCCACACAGCACAAGTCCCAACTGTACTGTGGTACTGCATGTACCACAATGCTTTGAAACCGTCGGTGTACATTACAGAAGGCAGACACTCAATCTGGAGTACGAATAGGCACGCGTGAGCGTCCCTCATCCGTGTGCACATATGCACAAGGGTATGCACAAAGCATGTGTGGAGGGGGATTTGAAATAAATCAAATAAAAATGAATGAGCTTCTGAGAAGGAAAAGAAATTGGTAATAAAAATTAAGCCATTATCTGGCCACTGAAAAACGCCCAAAACAGGCAACAGAATATCGCTGTTATGTGGTCATTAACTTAATGTCCCCTTTGAAATCCATCCATAAAACTCATCTTAATAAAATTGCCTTGTTATTGTTGTGGTTTCAGAATTTTGTATTTAAGCTTTTTGACTCATGTTAACTTTTGTTTTATTTTTTAATGTAAAGCATTCTGAACAACTTTAAAAATTGTTCTATAATACAGATGTTTATCATGCTGTTGTTAGTTTTGGATTTATGATGACATTAGTCTCATGAATGTTTAGCATTTTCCTCGTAGTTTCCCCATCTCAGACAGACCGATATTTAAGCTCAACTAGCTGCTGATGATGTCATCGTGACATCATCAACAAACCCAGCTTTAACAGGTTCTCGATGTTACTGGACCAGTTGAATTGGGTGACCCGTCCCTCCCCAACCACCAAGTGGCAGCAGTGAGCAAATTGCTGCTTGGCACACCAGAACAAGGAGAAGAGGAGGTAAAAACACACTTGGACAAGCTTCATTAGAAGAGTTTTATAAACATTTACTTTTACAAGAGAAAAGACTGTAAGATTATAAGTGACTAGGTGGTTGCATCTAGTTTGTCCATCTCAGTTAGGTGTAGTGAAGGGCCATGTCCTGCCTGTTTCTGGGAGACGAGTCCGGTACTTTGTACTACAAAAATGGTGACCGGGCTACTGTTCCTCCAGCTCCCACTGCGATGCCCTCATTGCTAATGGATTTTGGACATTTGGTTTGGTGACAGTTTCATCAGCAAGAACAGACTACGCAACTAACAGCCGATCAAGCATGACAACAGTGGAATTCCACCTGACTGGGCAAAGTTGAGTGACAGAAAGGAAATTAGTAAGGAAAGCAGTGAGAAGGAACTCCCCATTAATATAACAACAGTTTCACTCTTTGTCCTCACCCTGGTCTGCAATTTTAAAAATGCATAGTGTAAAATGTTATATCAGTTCATTTCCTGTAAATACTGGGAGATTTATTTTATATTAACTGACCAAATCCATTCATTATTTCAGCAAAAATGTCAATGAACAAACACAACTAGTCACTGAACTGATTGGGAAAGTGTGGCCAGACCTCTGACTAGCAGTGTATACTAATAAATGTAGTGGTTGATAAATAGAACAACTTCAATTTCTGTTATTCTTTGCAGCAAATATCAATATCTTGTGTCAAATCAAAAAACCAGGAGGAATATTAGCATCATTTAATTTGTATCAGGACATTTAAATCAATAAAAGCATATTTCCACATTGGCAACAAGAGATTGTGTTTTCACAGAGTCCTTTCACATCTTGAGGGAAAAAAAATGTGAAAGAATTCTGTGAAAACAATCTCTTGCTTCAGATGCAGATAAACATATTTTCTAAGATTTAACCTTCACATTTGATAAAATGTATTGAAATCTAATAAAGTTTTGAATACAGAACCTACAATTAGGTTAGATGAACTTCCAATTTTGTGTCACTGTAAAGGTGTTTTTTTTTTTGTTTGCAGCAGTGGGAAATACAGATGTTGTGTTGCTTGGGATCATATTAGACTACAGTGTCTGTGTATCAGCAAAGCCTCCTCTCATAAGTTCTCATATTTTCATTTGATGCCCTTTGTGAAGCAGCTATTTATTAATGTGTCATGTAGAGTTAAAATGATTACAAATATGCAACGACAAGGTGTCGACCGGCTCAGTGTGAAGTTGCTGCCATTAACTTAGGCACATGGAGCGAGCGCCCGCAGACAAAGGCTTTGTTTCAGTCAACTGTGACACTGTTCTCCCAGTCAAACTCTGTCACCCCTTACTTCAATAGATCCAGCGACATCTAAGTGGACGCTTACAATTTGAAGACCTCAAATTCAGCGCACAACTGTTTTCACATGACTTGGCCTGAAACAATTTCAAGTCAGCCAACCAGCATTAGATAAAAAAACGCTCAGACAGACACACCGGGCAGGTGGATAGAGGATGCTCATGTGATGGAGTGATAGATGGGATGGTGCAAAGTGGAGGACTGAGAGCTCTTTGTACTGACAAAAGGTTCAGGGATCACCCAGAGCTCATGGAAACATTGAGAGACAGGTCATTACCTCGAAAAGGACAAGTTTATTAACACAACTCGCCACAGCTGAGAAAAGCAAAGAGCTTCCTGCGTCTGCTGCCCACAGTGAATGTTGAGCCAAATGCTGGAGGTGGGACCGGCAGTAGGAATGCATGTTCCAGTTTGCACACAATCACAGTAAGATGCTTCTATGTTCTGGAAGTACACAGCTGCTCCAAAATAACTGAGCTCATACACGGCATGGATCTACAAAGAAATAAAATGGCTTCACGTGCCATTCGCTTAAACCATCTACTCCAAAAAAATGTGTGACATTTCCCATCCTTAACTACATACAGGCAGCTTTCTCAGTTTGCATTGACAATAAGTTCACTTTTTGCTTATACATGAAAGGTCAATCACCAATCGTGTACTATTATTGTCCTCTGACATACAGCACCAGTCATAGGTTTGAACACTTTCCCATTCATTTCAATAGGAAAGTGTGCTCAAACCTTTGACTGATACTGTGCATACTGTTGTAACACTAACAGGTGGGATTACGTTAACAATCTTAGACAGAAGGTAAACTAAGGAAGTGCTGGGACGGCCAATTTATCAGTGAGCAGCAGACTGAATGGCCAAAGCCAAGGGATTGTTCAGAATTTGTTCTGGTTAGAAAGATCAGAATAGGGCTATAGATGAGGTTTATTCCCTAGCAGACTAAATTTTAGTTGTGTGAAATCGTAACATAATATTTATGCTTAGAAGTGAATTGTCAAAAAGAAAAATGCAACGTGAACATCCAAACAGAAGTGCATGTGTGTACATAAATCGTGTAAAAGTGAACAATATTAGAACAGTGGGCATAGTGAAACATTCAGGTGAAGCACATTACGTACATCAAGCTAAAACTTTAGCTATACTCTACCTTCATCACATTTATAATAGTGAGTTTTTGTTGTTTTAGAGAGATACTGACTCAACTTCATGGCTATTTTAGAGGCTGCTGTTTGTGATGAGCTGCATTATGTCTAACCTGATCATCTATTAAATATATAAATTAATTAGTTACAAAGTCACTTTTGGCTTTTCCCGTTTAAGGGTCGCCACAGCGAGTCCTCATACTGACGACTCGCATGTTGACATTTGGCACGTGTTTTACGCCGGATGCACTTCCTGACGCAACCCTGACCAAAGATGATTAGTTTACAAGGTAAAAAACAAATTTAGCAGCAGTGAACATAGCAGCTGAAAATAACCAAGAAATATTTACCAGGGTCTATAGTTTCAGCTAATGATTTCATAATCAAGGCCAGAAAAAGCTAAATAACCATTAGTTTTGAAATGTGGGTGTTACACCAAGGGCAGGTGTTTTTATCTGGAAACATGTATGATAGCTTCAGAGAAATAAACCAGGGCTGGCAGGGGAACATTTACTTTCTCTAAAACATTTAGTATTCCCAACAATTAGCCATATTTCCATCAGAATGTGAATAATGACGTGTCTTGTGTCTATTTTGTGAATGGTTCGCCTGAAGAGCCTCCATCCTCCTTCACTGACCTGAATTACTATTCCAGACATGTTACTGAAACAACTGCATCTCTGTAAATAGAAACAAAGAAAACACTAGATTCATCTAGCTTTTATCACCTATTTATACTTTTGTTCACTTGTTTTTATCTTATCTGAATGTGTTACGGCAATGAAGACAGCAGGCAGCCAACAGCAGTTAAACCCGTTACTACGCAGCTAAGCTGCTCCAGTAAAGCGCTGTGATGCACAACAGATTATATCAAAACATCATACAATTAAATTAAATGAGAAAATTAGGCAAAACAACAAAGAGCTTTTGGCTATTTATAAACTCTGCTCTGCTGTGTGTTCCTCAGTGCTCGATTTCAGAGACAAGGGTGAGAAGGTGAGTTATGCTCTCTGAGTTCAGAGACGGAGAGAACGAGCTCAGATAAAAGAAAATGTCACACAACAAGAAAGCAAAGCCAGCAGGCTGCAGTAAACCACACATTCCCCAAAGGGACATCTCGAAAATGATTCAGTCCTCTTGGCGTGCCATCTGCATATTTCTACCTAAGGCAGGAACAACTGAGAAACTACAAACTTTGACATTTATATTAGTGAAGGACGACTTTTTTCTCAGGCTGGAGGCTGCAGTTGTAACACTACACCATGATCTGTTTCACAGGGAGTGCCAAAACCTACACATGACAAAACCTACATGTGACAATGCATGAGGGCAGAAGCTGAAGTAAGCTCACATTTTAAAGTCCATCTTACACCAATATACATACATATGCAAACACACATACAGCATGTACCTAGACAGATACACAGATACACATGGTGGATCTCTTACAGTGGCTTCACTTGTTAGTTTAGAGGTAAATGGAAACGTCAGTGAGTTGGCCGTGAGCTAAATGGTGGAGAATTCACATTAGCCCTTCAAATTCCGCCACGTTACAGATAAGCGAATTTCAAGGTTACATCTTGTTAAACCACTAAAATGAAGACACAGGAGTTGCGATTCAGGTCGAGTGCAGAAGAAGTCCCAAAATAAAGGTGTTTTCACACTGAAACCGTATTGCTGAGGTTGAACCCAGGTTTGTGACTGCAGGTTATTTTCGTACACATGAGTCCCTCTACTCTGGGGCTCAGTGTATGTCAGCTACTCTGTGAGTCTGAGTTCAGTAGACATTAGAAGCTTGTCTCTCTCACATTATTTATGCCTTTAATTTAATTACTATGCAAAAAAAAACATGAAAAGCAGCTGTGTGTGGGTGTGTGGCTTGTCATAAGCAGCATCTTAAAACAAGGTGTACTTCCTTAGATAAGGATCCCAACACATGACTCTCAGTACAAGCATTCACCCCACACAGATGGGATCATGATTAGGATTGGGGTGTAGTAGGCTAATCCTATACTGATTGTCACTGGGTCCAAATTTATGAACACGCTGCAAACTATCTGAAGTGAAATACTCGATGTAATAACAAGTCCTCCTGATTCTTTGCTTCTTTTTATGCAACTCTGAAAAATAGCTCTGCCTAATAATAGCAATGTAACATTGTCAAATGTTACAAAAGGCTCTTCTGGAGCCAAAAAAATAAAATGTGAATCAGTGAATCCTCCCACTGTGCCCACACTCTTTTAGTCCTGAGGCTACAATTCCACTGCAGATCCTTTTACCCAGCTGAGATTGTTATGCACAGATCTGATTATTCTGCGACCCATAGTGACCCATATCATGTGTCAGCTTAAACAACTTCCATCCTGAAATATAATCAATGAACAAAAGACAAAAGTCATCTGGTCAGTCTGTCAGAAATCGTTGCCCTGTAGTAAATAAACAAAATCTTTTAACTTTTGCTTTGAAATGTTTGTTGGTTATGAGCCTGCTTCTGCTCACAATATGTGCCAAAAACTAAATTAAAGAAAATCTGATTTCTCATGTTTGTTTTACGGTAGTTACACTGCACACAAACATCTGTGCTGCATGCCTGATGAGAAGCAGTTTGAGTTGAGCTGCAATGTGAGTGCAGACTTCCAACTGCCAATAACACATAAGCACATTTCCTGGGAGAATTCCCCCCAAACCAAAGAATGCTAACACATGCTAACAAGTAATCAGTCACATTTTGCAGCGAAATTTATTTAAGGTGTGACTGGCTTTTTTCAAAGGTAGTGCTGGGTGCAACAGCAAAATAAACAGGTTATGCATGAATGACGGATCTCACTGTGGAAACAGTGGACAAATAAATGAAAAGCATGTTGAAATTGGCAGGACCCTCCCCCCTCCTTTACCAAAAACGTAGCAAACTGAGCCAAAAACCGTGACCCCCTAAAACCGTGATATGAACCGAGCTTTGAATTCTGTGAATTGTCCCACCCCTAGTCCATATAGTGTTAGACCTCCCATTTTCTTAGGGGTGGACCACCCTGACCCTATTAAACTTTGTGGCTCAATGCTTACATTTAATTTAGGTGTGCTTGTGCAGCTAAACAAAAATAAATAAATACATTAAAATATTTGCACAAATGAAATTTTGGGAGTCTTTTTAATTGTATTAATGTTGCTGTCTCAATGTTTAACAATGCAAACGATACAAACACATGAACGGTGAACGTTCATGAACGGAGTAGGTCTGAACTAGTGGATGGGCCAGACACAGCCGTACAGTCTCTATCGATGGCCGCATAGTCTTACTGGCTTTTTTTACTCACAGAGGTTTTACTTCATGCACAGTAACAAACATAGGCGTTGTCACCTTGAATAAAGCTTCACTTCACCTGCCTCCCTCTCTCCACTGGCTCTCAGCTGCTGTCCAGTCTGTGTGTGGAGGAGCTGAGCCGCATCCACAATCAATGCTGCCAAATGTGACAGAGAGGGGAAATCGCTCCATAAACTCTAAGACCATATTTTCCAATCCACCAATCTCACTCGCTGGTCTCTTTGAGTACTGATAAATATTTCAGGTCCTTACAAACTGAGAACCCAAATAACTCTGAGTCAGTCGCACCTGTGCACCCAAAATTATTTTTCCCACTCGCACACACTGATTTTCAGCTGAAATTCTTGTGCTGCAATAAAGCTTATTGTGCAACTACTCTCCTAGCATTCGCAATACGGTATTTTTCCCCTACAGCAACTTCAGTGACTGGCTGTGTTAACAGAGATTCCTAATCATGTACAAAATGAATCAAGTGTAGAGAACAGGGAGCAGAACAGAGCTTACCTCTCTTAGATTTTGCTTGTCTCACCCGCCAAATTGTCTTGGGGATCTCAAAGTTGTAATTTGCAGGCAGGGCTTTGATTGCCTCCTGTAACTCAGGGTCTTGCAGGATTTCATCTGGAATATGACTGGTTACCCGCCGTGGTCCTCGGACTAAAGGGAAAGTTAAATGGCTGAGCTCATAGCAACCAAGTGAACACAGGCTGAAGCAAGCAGATCATATCTAAATGACCTAGCTCTGCTTACATTTTGTAGACAAGCTGATCACATGCAAGACAATCAGGCAAAAGGCCACAGTCAGATAATAATGCAAGTTATAAGTTATGTTATTTAGCAGAAGCCTTCTGTACCCATCAGTATGCAACAAATGAAGCTAGACTCACTTTCAAACAGGAGTGGGGGGGGGGATGCAATTCTGAAAAGTTGTTTTCCCACATCTAAACTCTACAACTGCACCCCCCCTGCAGTGATAGACCACATGTAATGAGGTATGAGAGGTGGGGAATTGGAGAGCATCACAAATCTGCCCTTGTAGCATCTTTTCAAAATTATTTTCTAAGCTACTGAGCTACTGGAGTGCTTGAAATGCCAGCTGAAATGGGAGAAACTTTACTTTCTTTTTTTTTTTTTTAAGTTAGCCCCACTTGTTCTAGGATTTTAATCACAATGTACCGTACACTCTAATATGAGAACAGTACCAGCATTTTTAATGTATTACTTCTTATACTATTGCCCTATGACACTGGCCATATATTAAATTTTGGGTACAAGTTCTTTTTTCCCCAATGTTTAAAGCAAGACTATGCACCACTTTTCTTTGCATCACTTGTATTTGGCATAACTGTGAGATTCTTCTCTCTCCAACAAATGCAAATGTAAAAGTAAACACTTACAAAGTGCAACTGTAATTGTTCCTGTAGTCACTGAACTCGCTATCTATATGCAGCACTGTTCAAAGGTCTCCATGATTTTCTACGTTGCAGATTAACTGAAGACATCAAATCTATGAAATACCATATGGAATTGCATGTAACCGATAAAATAAAGTGTAAACCAGGGGTGGCCAATTCCAGTCCTCGAGGGCCGCTGTCCTGCTTCTGATTGGCTGAACACACCTGAGCCAGGTAATCAGCAGCAGGTCAGGCAGGGATAGTTGGAAAACAAGCAGGACAGCGGCCCTCGAGGACTGGAATTGGCCACCCCTGGTGTAAACTAAGCAAGACAAGTTTAAAATGTCAGATTCTTCAAAGTAGACCCTGCTCGCTTTGATAACAACATTGCACACTCTCTCAACCAGCTTCATGAGGTAGTGACAGTTCCACTAAGGACAAATCAGACAGATCAGTGTATCACAAATCGCTAACAGTGTGTTGTGGAAGCCAGCTAGTTAAGTTGTTGCTGCCCATTGTTTGGAGGTCACCACAGCAGATTACTGCAATCCACATATGTGATTCGGTGCAGGTTTTGCATCAAATGCCCTTTGTGATGCAATCCTCTCATTTTATTTTATCTGGGGTTGAGACCGGCACATATGTGCAACCTCAGTGGATAATGTGGCCACGCACATGGAAGTCCCACCTTCCAAGCACTAACCAGGCCTAACCCTGCTTAGCTTCTGAGATCAGGTGAGATCCAGTTGACTAATTCATGAAGCTGGTTACAATATTGCCAACAGTGTGCAAAGCTGTCATCAAAGCAGAAGGTCTCTAAAAATGTAAACATACCTTCCTTTGTTTAACAATTACTCACTTACTACAAAATTCAGTGGGTTATTTCATAGTTTGAATGTATTTAATCTACAATGTAGAAAAACTGTCTAAGTGAATTGCATATCTGAATCACAAATAAAAAACACCAGTAAAACATCAGAATCCTTCATTAAAAATGAATGAATCCTTAAATAAATCAAACAAAAAACTGCACTCACTCAAAATGACTTCTCCATCTGTCATTAATCTGCACTACTCTACTTAACAATAAACTCAGAAATGAAAAAAACATTAGAAAAAATGTTGAGATCATTTCAGTCTAAACCTTTTGTAGGCCCTTCTAGGTGGGCCATAAGGATCATCATCACCTTTCACCTCTCTGCCCACAGTCCTGCCTCAACTCACTGGATACAGAGTTGACTTGAAGGGTATGAGACATTTTGGCAGATCAAATCATTTTGGTCTTGTTGATCTTTTGAAAACTGGAATCAGCTGCTGGTGTTATAGTAGTACTACACCAGTGCTTCCCATGTCCAGAAGACAGAATATGTTCATATTCAAAACAATTTCCTTGTATTTTGTGTTTGTCTTCTGGTCTGACAAACTGGTGCAAAACGGCAGAAAATTCTTCAATGTCTTAAATGATGTTAGGCTGCAGGTGCAACAACATGTTGGAAACACAAGATCGCCAATGTAAACAATGCAAATATTCTTTTGTCAGCATTATAATTATTCACAGAATACTGTAATTATCCATACAGCCTGTAAACACTGGCTCTGGTCTCTAAACCACATCCTTTACAATGCCCGAAAAACATCAGCAGGCCAACAATGTGAATATAAACGTAACTGCGTTTTCACGTACAGGCCATTTATACGAATTTGTTTCCTGTCAGATCAGCTGCAGAGGCGTGCTACTGTGTTTACACTGTCCGAATCAAACATTACTAGGGAACAGTGATCCTTTGGAAAATAATGAAACACACATCTTTTACTTGATTCACAGCTAATCTGTCAGCCCTCTGAAGTCAGGACAACACACTGAGTGCTCATTGGGTGTAACTTTTTAGTTAAGAAAAACAAAAGGCTGTATAGCTAACGTCAGTAAACACATAAGGCTACCCGGTCGGACTGCTGTGCTGCGCTGGAAACAACGAAGTGTCGCCTCGTTGACGCGGAGGCGACTTATCTAACGTTATATAAAGTATTCACAGAATTTGTATTCTCTGTCTCTTCTATTAAATATTTCCCGTTCCGTATCATATTTACCTGCGGGCTTTGTGGCAGGCCTTCACCTGAAGGTGCTGCCATGTTGTTTCTCCCAAACATGAAACATGTGAGCGACAGAAAGCCAAAACCAATCGACTAAAGATTTCAGAGGAGAGAAGTTGAGCTCCGATGTAATCGATGGCAATGAATGGGACAGGAGCTGGACCATAGTGATGGGCAAGAGAACAACACGGTGTGTTTCTGAGTTTAAGTGAGATGTCCATTGTTCATAATGGTTATAATAAAATAAGATAAAAATAAATAGATCATTGCCATATAAATAACATTTAAATTTGTAAAAACATAAATGTAATAAAAGAACAAATAGAACGAAACTAAAAACAAAAAGTAATAGTAACTATTTAAAATACCAAAGAAACTATAAATAAATACAACTGAATCAAAGTAAAACAAAATAAAATGAATATAAAATAATATAAAACAAACAAAAAATCGAATACAACAAGAAAGGGAATTTATAGCCTATAGCAGTCAATTCAGAGTGCTACATTTTAATTCAAGTTTATTTTTTAAGATAAAATGTTTAAAAAATAGCCTAATTTGCACCGTAACGCTGCGTATCTTTATTATCATTTGCAAAATGTGAGTGAGGAAACAGCATCGTTGCCCAATATGCATCAACATGCCACAGCCTGAGGTACAGAATAATCTACACACAAGCGCGCGCACACACTTATTTGTACTTTTATCCTTGTAAGGACACTCAATGACTTAAGCCCCTAACCCTAACCTAAACCAGATTTAACCTAACTCTAAAACCAAGTCTTAACCCTCAAAAATGTGTTTCACAAAGTGAAGACAAAATGTCCTCACTTTCCAAAAGAACACGCGCGCACGCACACGCATATGATATAATTAACAGCCTACATAGCCTATTGATGTTAATGTTGTTATTGTCCAAATAATTAATTATTTATAAGTTGTAAATTGTATTTTGATGCTTCGTCAACATTGTTTATTGAAACCTTAGTTCCAGTAAACCCCCTCTGAATCTGAATTTTAGAGAGAGAGAGAGAGAGAACTCCATTATCGATAAGATAGTCTATTGATTTGGGTGGAGGCTCGGGTTATTTCAAAGAAAGCGCAACAACAAGCTTCACAAAACTCTCCTGCATTGTTTATTGGTTATATTGTTGTCGCATGTAGCATAAGTATTACTCTCTTGTGTCTCCTAATATGTGCGCTGGTATCAGGAAGCATGTCAGCTGGCACAGGGACAGAGGCAGCGAGAGGGACGGAGCAGGGAGCTGCCCGGTGGAGGGGCTGAGGCAATAGGCTACAATACACTTTCTCCCTCTTTGAGAACAACAACGAGCTCTGATCCATAGGTGGAAAGCAAACAGACCGACACAGACTAGATCACAGAAATGTGACAATTAGCCTACGAGTGGAGAGGAGAGCTGAAGAGGGGGGATTTTAGGAAAACTGAAATCATCAAAGCATCAGAGTCTACATTATTAAGGAGGATTTAAGGAGGCTGCCTTTATAATCCAGCATCAGAGGCGCAATGTGAATCCAAATAACTTGTGTTAATTGGATATTTGAACGAATAGGACGCACTTCGAAGGGCTCTGAGGCACCAGGAGAACAATCTGACAGTGGCCACTTCATTTCACATCTTTGTGGTTTATTTGCAGACTGCCTGTCTTCACCGTCGACCTGCCCTCAGAAACTGGTTTGCAGCCTTTACTGTTATGATGTGCGTGTAAGAAGGAGTTGCTGTCAGCGTTTGTATCGGAATACCATGCTGTGCGCTTGTGCCTATCACACGCACTGGAGTTACCGTGATTTCGGACTGAGGGGATAATTATAGCGAGTCTGCTTCGCGATTATTGTCGCCTAATTTCCCAGGTCCGACTCAGGTCCGCCAGACTTTGTGGAAAGGGGGATTATTATTTGTTGTCAGTGTTCACCAGAGCCACGGCAGCCTGCGGTACAACTCGCTACAGCGGACTGCAAGAGCATCCAAAGGAGTGACAGCTGACATTAACGCCACATCAAAACGAAGGCGCTCAAGTTTAAAATCTGGAATATAAGAATAGATGATTCTCCGAGGTCAGAAGACGAAGTACACCTAGGCCTATAAAATGTTCAAAAGGGGTGAGTAAGTCCCAACTTTAGCCCCCAGATGAATGATTTTGCTTTTTGCTTGCTTTAATAGTCTAACAGTCTATTACGCAGCCCAAAAGGCTGATTCTGCCCTCTCTCACACTGTAAAACCGACCAGACAGTCTAGTGCTGATACTTTTATGGGTGTGAAGCTGATTTACAGTGCACCACGTTGCCCCGCAGATGTGTTATTGTAGACGATCAGCCATTTGAAGGGCATCTTTAATTTGCACAACACGCACTGAAGATGGGAATGAAATATTCACCCGTGTAAGGAAACATGGGGACCACTGTGTGAAATTAATACAGCTGATGCCGCACTGCAGTTTATGAGTTGTACCCGGGTCACAAGGCTACCTCTCCGAGCACTGCACTCAGCTGAAGCATTATTATTTGCTGTGCCAGTACATCTCAGATGCGATGGATCAAACCGCAGTTCACAAGGTTGTTATCCGCTGGCTATACACTATATGACCACTCAGGACCTTTAGCACCTCATATAAAAGGGACCTTAAAGGCAGTCAGACTGTTCACATCAAGATACCCCCAGACAGATTTGCATTAGACCACAGACACTTATCTGACAATATTTGGTCCAAGGGAACTCTTTCCTTCTTTCTAGGCTTTAACTGGCTATAAAGCTGCATAGCTGTCTGCACTGGATGTCTGACAACAGCAGGGAGAGTAAAACCTCTAATGAGGAAAGATTACAGTAGCATGCATGCTCCCATTGTGTTATTATCAAGTGAGTGAAATAATTGTGAAATTAAACAGTTTCTCATTTTGCTGGAGCCTATGGAGCCTCCTCAGGAACCCCTGGAGCTCCCTAGACCCTACTTAACCACCGTTGCATTAGGCTTTGTTGTGCACCTCCCTTTGTCATGTTTGGCAAAGCAAGGTGAACAGTTAGTTAGAACTGCACTTATGTTATTTTACAAAATTTATATTAGGCAGGAGTCCTATAGCAAAATCTTTAAAAACACGTGCGCTTGGTGGGGCATCATAAGACCCACTGCCTGTGCTGTATTTGTATTTAGGTAGTTTCTCTTGTGAAAAATCATCTGCTGTGAATGTATGTGTGCTTCCGCTGTGTGGCTCACAGGCAGAGATAAACACCATGTTTTTTGGTGCCATCAGATTGATTATTGCTGTCCAGGCAGCGGAGATGAAACACACCATGGTGATGAGTGCTTATAGCTGTAAGAGCTTTGAAGGAAGGGCTGTTATCTAAACTTGCATCCTGCAGCTTCTCATAACTGATTAGGCTCTACAAGAAGTGAAACGCTCATTCTTATCATTTATGAGAAGTGTGGATGACTTGATTTTTGGGGCTTGAGTCACAATGTGCATTTGAGAAGAAGCTCTTTAGGGTTTAATGCATGAGCACATGTGTCTGTCTGTTTTGTGTCAAACTAATGGACATGCTGGTAAATGCTATTACAGTTGATAATGCATCATTATCATCAACAGATCCTCAAGGAGATGATTTCCCATAGCACACATTCATTTTCCATTTATGTTGATGGTTAAATGGAGAGCTGAAACCAGAGGTGATTGACATGTAAGGATTTAGTATGTGAATCAGCTGCCTTACCACTGCACAGTGCTGGACAGAAAAGCACTTAATTCTAGACAAACAAATTCAAAGTGCAGATTTCACAGGTCTGCCAAAAGTGCTCAGTATGCCAGAATGTCTGAGTCCACAGCAGTGAGGCAGGGATGCGTCAGCGTTGGCAGGAACAGCGCACAAGTTCTCTAGTGAATTTGAATGTTTTTGCACCTAAAATAACACATTCTAGGGAGTCCGGTTGATGCATCAGGCACAGCGTTTACTGTGACATATCTACCATTAACAAATGCAGAGAAGTAAAGTGTCTTAGACACACTAACACACACTGGCGACATCTCTCAGGTTGACTTCATACTGTGCCTATAGCATAGACTAGAAGCATAGCTTCTGTGATGGCTTTTTGGTTCACACTTTGCCTGAGTGTCTGCTGATCTCTCCATCTGTGAGCCATGAGTTTGTACAGGTTGCTCGCTGCCTTGACAAAGTATGGTCATGTTTACATAATCCACAAATATGTCTAGACATGTACTACATTAATTATGGTATGTACAGGTGAGACAACACATTCCTCATATCTTTGAACACTGAATGGTGTGTGTGTGATTCTCTTTGTGTATGACTTTCTTGTGGCTCACACAACAGCTGCTCGTGTGCGTGAGTGCTTTTCAGGAAATAGATCTATGTAGCCATACAAGCGCACATGTCACTCCATCTCCGTCTTGGCTTTTCTGTCTATTTCTCTGTCTCGTTTTCACGATTGCTTTTGTTTTTTCAAAACCATTCAGCCATAGAGTGGGCACAAGGGATGATCTGTCAGAACAGCTCTGAGATGGAAAGGACGAGATGTCCACTGAATATACCACGCTGTGACGTGATGTAACTGCTGCTACATGCTATTCAGGATTCCTGGTGGAGGCTCCGCTAAGGCTTTTTTTTAAAAATTGATGCTACCTTTTGATTGTACAGTACTAGGCACATAACAAATGATCCATGCAGTCAGACAGAGACAGATATAGTGTGCAACTTATATACTTGCTGAAAAAGCCAGTGTGTAACTAACCAGCCAAACACAAATAAACACACATACACACTCTGCTCTGCTGACTGAACATTTATTTCATATATGCCGATGATTTTTTTTATACTTAACCTGTTTACCTGTTTGCTGATCTGGACATCATAGATTTCCTCGCTCTCAGGTGCAGCCGCTGTTTCGTATTTGTTTCAGAAGAACATGAAAATCAATTTGCAAAGAACTGAAACATGAGAATATTGCACACAAAATGAATTCAAATTTATTTCCGGCATTGTTGTATGGTGATGCTATTGCAGCCTGAAACTACTTTTTAAATTCATTTTGTTGCTGCTCATAAGTACATGACAAAGAGCACATGATATGAATCTGTGAACCAGTGTCACTGTGAGTCCGTGCTCACAGTGGCAGTGTAACAATTAACAAAAATGGAGGCAACTAAATACAGTGATGGAGTATTTGTCTCAAGTAAGTTTATAGTCTCTACAATACAGTAAGACTTTTGTATTGCAGAGGCATGAACTGAAACTGATGGCTGCCTGGGAGCTAAAGGCAATCACTCACAACCTGTGTCATGCTCTGGCTGTAATGTAACACAAACATAATTTGTGGCTAAAACATGCAAGAAGCACTGACAAGCAGCTATAATAAGCAGCACTACATGGCTTACCTCGACCCTCATACCTGATCTTAAATCCATCATCAATTATAAATCCAGCACTATGAAGGGCTCAAAAAAGTTGAGCATGCATGTGTACACACACACACACACACAGTTTCAATAACTTCACTGGACACTGACTTACCCTAACTTTAACCCTAACCCCCATCCTAACCTCAAACCAAATCATCACTCTAAAATTTCATGATTTATGTTTTGAGAACTTGCTTTATGTCCCCATAAGGACATTGAGTCCCCACACTGACTGTTTAAATCTCCCCCCCACACACACAATAAGGTTTTCACACTGACTGTTTAAATCCTCTCCCCCCCACACACACAATAAGGTTTTTTGCACCATATGACTAAATGGCAAATGCATTGGGATTGACTTCATTTAACGTGATGATCACTTTTTTTAAATGGAATTAAGCTCTGAGAGAACCAGGCATGTTGTAATGACACTACAGATTATCTAAGCTTTATGTTTGTGCACAGTGGCACACACAAGCAACTGTGTGGACACTCATTCATTCAAATTTTTAAACATTTTCATGAACATACTATGTAGAACAGTGGTTCTCAGCCTATTTTGAGTGAATACCTCCTTAAGTCATGTTGAAACCTCTTAAATGCCAGTGGTTGGTGCTGTTGCCTCACAGAAAGAAGGTTCCTGGTTCGAGCCCAGGCTGACCCAAGGCCTTTCTGTGCGGAGTTTGCATGTTCTCCCTGTGCCTGCGTAGGTTCTGTTCGGGTACTCCGGCTTCCTCCCATAGTCCAAAGACATGCAGTTTAGGTTGGGGTTGGGGGGGGGGTTAAGCTAGTTTCAACTAACTTATATGCATTTAATTTGAATTGCTGCTGGGTAGATTGTGAACTTTCCACTATAGATCAATGAGGTCTTATGATTATACTGTATTTTTTTGTATCCATCTGGTTCTGAAAAATAACTCATTACTAAAGTTGTAAAATAAATGTAGCAGAGTAAAAAGTATACTTTTTGACTCTAAAATGTAACAGTCAAAGTATGAGTACCAGAAAATGAAAACAATCAAGTAAAGTACAGATACCTCAAAACTGCACTTAAGTGCAGTATTTGAGTAATACGAAATTAAAGCCACATGTAGAAGTTCTGACCACCTAGAATCTAGACATTGAAATACAATTTCATTTCAGTGCTATGATTCAATAAATGGAAGATAGTTGTAAATAATATAAAATATGATGTGCTGGACATAATCAGAATTAGAATAAGAACAAGCTTTATTGGCCAGGTGTGTCAAACACATGAAGAATTTAACTTTGGTGCAGTGGCTGTCAGTGTGCACGTACAATGTTCTTCCACAAGGAAATGAGGAAAAAACAGAGAGAACAAAATGGGAAAATATACATAGATACTTATAAAGTATCTATACTTATATATATACAGTGCCTTGCGAAAGTATTCGGCCCCCTTGAACTTTGCGACCTTTTGCCACATTTCAGGCTTCAAACATAAAGATATAAAACTGTAATTTGTTGTGAAGAATCAACAACAAGTGGGACACAATCATGAAGTGGAACGAAATTTATTGGATATGTCAAACTTTTTTAACAAATAAAAAAACTGAAAAATTGGGCGTGCAAAATTATTCAGCCCCCTTAAGTTAATACTTTGTAGCGCCACCTTTTGCTGCGATTACAGCTGTAAGTCGCTTGGGGTATGTCTCTAACAGTTTTGCACATCAAGAGACTGAAATTTTTGCCCATTCCTCCTGCAAAACAGCTCGAGCTCAGTGAGATTGGATGGAGAGCGTTTGTGAACAGCAGTTTTCAGTTCTTTCCACAGATTCTCCATTGGATTCAGGTCTGGACTTTGACTTGGCCATTCTAACACCTGGATATGTTTATTTGTGAACCATTCCATTGTAGAATTTGCTTTATGTTTTGGATCATTGTCTTGTTGGAAGACAAATCTCCGTCCCAGTCTCAGGTCTTTTGCAGACTCCATCAGGTTTCCTTCCAGAATGGTCCTGTATTTGGCTCCATCCATCTTCCCATCAATTTTAACCATCTTCCCTGTCCCTGCTAAAGAAAAGCAGGCCCAAACCATGATGCTGCCACCAATAGATAGATAGATAGATAGATAGATAGATACTTATAAAGTATCTGTGTATATACACACAGTTTAGATGCAGTTTTTCAGATATATACAAAGGTGTATTTACAAGGTATTGCACTGAGGGTTGTTATTCTGTTATAGAGTCATGAGTTAAGTGTTCATCAGTGTGATGGCCTGGGTGAAGAAACTGTCCCTGTGCCTGGTTGTCTTGGTGCACAGTGACCTGTAGCACCATCCACAGGGGAGGAGTTCGAACAGTTTGTGTCCAGGCTGTGAGGGGTCTGGAGAAATCTTCTCTGCCCTCCCTTTGACCCATGAGGTGTACTGGTCCTCCATGGAGGGGAGGGTGGCACTGATGATTCTGCAGTTCTGACTGTCTCCTGGAGTCTGTTCCTGTCCTGTTTGGTTGCTGAGCCAAACCAGACAGCAATGGATGAGCAGAGAACAGACTCCCTGATTCCGCTGTAGAACTGTATCAGCAGCTCCTGGGGCAGGTTGAACTCCCTGAGTTGGTGCAGGAAGTACATCCTCTGCTGTGCCTTCTTGGTGATGGCGCTGATGTTGAATGACCACATCAGGGCCTCGGAGATAGTAGAGCCCAGGAACGTGAAGGACTGTTCAACCTCTCGTCTGTGGGCCGACTCGTCACCATCTCGGATGAGACAGATGACTGTAATTTAAACGCTTGTTATCAGCTAATAATTAATATTAATATTGAAGCAACCCAAACACTTGATTTTTTTGCTGACGATGCATTCAAATTGAAAATAATAATTAATTATTGGGACATCATTAATGATGGAGGGCATTACCACCGTTGTTGAGAATCACTGATATAAAACAAAAAACACCACAGTCTGGTCGGTAATCATCCATCTCCACTGATTGACATTATGCAGGGATAATTGCTTGTAGCGATTATGAATGCCGAAGCACTTAGTAATCATATTTTGTAAATCAACCATGATTACAGTCACTGACTTTAAAGTGGCACATCGCCCATGTTGTTTTTAGACATAACAGACAGGGATGGAGGATTTGCCATTAATGAGTTCAACACCATGAATGCAACACAAGGAAAACACCCGTGGCCTCTGCTCTTCTGCTTTCTGGCTCTCCTCACTTGTGCCCACTGCATCTCACGGGCCTGTGTCAGTGGCGTCAGAGCGGCTCTTCAGCCAACACAGCTCGAGTTCTGTACTCCACAATATCAAATAATCACAGATGTCAAGGGGCTCCTCTCTTCTGTCAGGAAGATGATTTTAATGAAAGGATGATATGACTCTCAGACATCAAGTGCTATGCTGATGATTAAAAAGTAAAATATTGAAATCATAAAAAACAAATGTTCTCAGTTACAGAGCACAAAGAGAGGCTTTTCCTAAGTAGGAGACATAGGCAGTGCACTGAAGTGAACCCAGTGCAAGTGAGTTGATGTGACAAATCACTTTGCACAAGAGCAATAAATGCCCATTTGTCACTGCATGTTGCAAACTTTGAACCATCATCAAGGCCCACAGAGTGCTCTTTTTAAAGAGAACAGGTTCCCCATTTATATTATCATCTTCCTAATCATCTCACAGTGCCAGCCTTCTGACATCACACCTTGTCAACTCTGCATTGTTATACTTTTCAGCCTGGCTTGTGTTTTGGCATGAGTGAGAGGCAATGTGGCCTGATGACTGAGGGTTTGGAGGAGAGGAGGTTTATAGAGAAATGATGAGGATAATGTAGAGAGGAGAAAAAATATAACCCTCAAGCTGATCCCCTAAATCTTTCTAAGCCACCTGGAAAATAGGAAGTAAATCTGAGAGAAGGACAACATCTCTACTCCTGCCTGACACTTGCTTAAGAATGTAAATTTGAAGACCTCCTACACTTCTTCTGTTTAAAATAATATAAATAGTACAAATTCACCAAAGAGCACATCATGTAGATGCTAGAAAATGAATCACACAAGCAAATACTTCATTTTTGTTTATATTTCTACATTCCCTGGTGTAAGAGGATGAGGCAACCAAAAACTTGAACAAATTGACCAATTGGTATTCTGTAGATCTAGCCTATGAAAAGAGTGTCAAGCGTAATTTTTACCTATTATTGGATAGCTGAGTCACATTTATTATACTGCCACACAATGCACCGCTGGCTCTCAGTGCATTTCAAACATCTTATTTAGCCAAAGGAGATTGTTCAGTTCCAAAATGTATTTATTTAGTGGCCAATACTCAGTAGTGTTTCCATGGACGCCTCTGGCACTGTTTCACACGTGACACCTAACAAAAGATGACAAATAATTAAGAAGTGTGTGTGTGTATGTGTGTGTACGTGTGTGTGGACAAGACAGTTCTGACCAGAGTGTATTAAGAAGGAGAATGGCGACATCTCCACTGACTGTAAAGCCCTAGGTTGAACTGTTGTTTTTATAGTAATGGAAGATCATGGGAGTTCCAAACATTGGGAGCAGTGTCATAGAGTTACACTGACTTGGTTGCTATCATCCAAAGTAATAAGCTGAAATGAATAGCAATAATTATACTTGTGATGTGTCAGAACACATTTTACAACCTCTTTGACCGTCTCTCTCAAATATTTTCACTTTAATAGAACAGGCACCTAGCCAACCAGCTAAATTAGCTATCTACAACAACAGAACACAGATTTAGTTTGCAAGGTCGTACAAGTCATTAAAAACAGTAATTGCTGATAAATCCCACTGTTCCCTGTGGAAAACAATCTGCAACAACTGTTTGGAACTATTTGGAGCTCCATGAGTCACATGACCTGCTGCCATTTTCTAATCCCTCAGTGTCGCCCCTCTTCTATCTAAACTGCTCTGTCTCTGACTGATGTGTGTCCCCTTTTTTTTTTTGCCATAAACTCTTGTTTTTTTCCAGGAGCTGTTTTCACACTTCCCTGTCAACCATTTCACACCAAATTAGTGCATGAGGGTTTCAGTTCAGAAGTGGATGTGGTGCTCTTACACAGCTGAGGACTCTCTTATTAATGCAGTCTGAAGAGACATCTGAATGACTACATCCGCAGCGCGTTCCAACTTGGAAGAGCAGTCAGAGGTGAACACTGCAGGAGAAGCATAGAAAAATCTGTCCATCTCTGTTTGGCCTTTACAAAAAAAAAATCACCTGATTCTTGCAGAAGCGCCACCTTGTCAGCCTTTGTTGTGAAAATCAGATGCAAAGATGGTCATTAGTGTATGATAATGAGGTGAAAAAGAGAAACAACCTAAGCCCTGTTGATTTTTCTAATATTAATAATTAATTTCTGATTAAGTGGCTAATTGGAGTTTAAAGGTCAATGTCAAAAAGGATGCCATGGATCTTAGGAGACAGGAAGGAGGTGGAGAGAGGCAGAGGGAGACAGTCCAGGAGAGTGTTGACAGTAATCCCAGGTGCTCTCCTGTTACTCTGACAGCTCTTCCCCTTCCTGATCCTCCCCAGGCGACATTGCCTTTGTGTGCTGAGGACAGCAAATCAGCTACACCAGCACCTGGGCATCTGCCCTTTTAGCATTGAGAGTTAACAGTTTCTCAAGATGGAGTGGCATATCATGTCAAGATACAGCAGAGGTTAAGAAAAGGGGAGAAGAGAACATCAGTCACATGCATTTGTTGTCTTTATTAATAAAGTAAAGAAAGAGACAGATTTCTAATTCAGGCATGTATTGGGTATGTACTCACTGGCATGTATACACTTCCTGCCTGGCTTTAAATCTGAGCTGATCTGACTCCTGGCAGTGCTTCATCTTGTTTATTATGCCTCAGATTAATCTCACACTTCATCTATGTCACAGTCAGAACTCATTTATTTTGAAGATGTTTGACGTGAATACAATGGCTAATTCAGTCTCCGGAGTATGCAGGTTTTAAGATGCTTCCAAATGAAAGTTTCTGCTCGGGATGCTCAGTGAAATTAGAACACTCACTGGGGAATGCGATGAGGAAAAAGAACAACAATCATCTTTCCATTTTCCAAAGCTCTCCTCTTTGGCTCTGTTGCTCCACTCACCTGCTGCACCACAACCCCACTAGAGCCAGCCTCCTCATTCCTGGCTTTAATGAGGCAGCCTATTGTCGCAGTCACATCTGAGCTTATTGCTTATAATATCTGTGTCTGTGTTCTGGCAAATGTTATTGGTGCTCAAACCTCTGTCACAGCCCAGATTGACTTTAGGGAACAGTCAGAGCTCAGGTAATTGTTGCAAACTGTTAGATGTTAATGCACACTGGCCTGTCATACCGCAACTGCAGAACCACTTCATACCCAGTCCCAGTCTAACTAACTACAAGGTGATCAGGGTAATTGTAGGGTGCCATTGCAGTCTTGCTAGGTTAGGAAATAGAACCAGAAAAACTCCACTGAAACAAAATTAGCTTGGACATTCATCTAATTTTTATGATTGCTGTTTTTTGCTGAAGGGTTGTATTCAACTGCTCCACCTGTTATTTCATTAAAGATTTCAAAAGCAAATTGGTGAGATTATGCTGACACCAGATGCTGTTTCGTATGATGGCTTGTGGAGTACATGAGGACAGAGTCCAAAAGAGGATTGGGTGAGTGCAGGCCAGAGTCAGCCATTTTTAACACACAAATCACTGTTTTAGAATGGTCTTAAATTCAATAATTTACTGCAGCAGAACTGTATTTAACTTTATTCTGGCTTTTGAATGGACTGGAATTACAATACCAGTTTCAGTTTACCTTCTGTGTTGTTACAACATCTGCCTATGTCAGACTCAAAAAAGTCTTGCTGCGTTTGCGTAACCTAACCTTCATTAAATGGAGATCTATTTCTGGTGCAGAAAGGATCTCTCTTCTGCTTTCTCTTTATGTATTTCTGTGCTCTGGATGAGTGTGAAGTCCTTGACATTTGACTGTTTTCCTTCTTCAACAAGCATCATGCTTCAGCACTGGCCCTCACTCATAGAAACCATTCAAGCCAGTAAGACCTTTCATCATAAACTCAGGGCATCAATTCACAATAGAGGTGTTGTTTAGTGTGCCACAGATAAGCCTGTTAATTATTAATTATTAGCCATTATGCTGCATCACATCTCTGGCCTCCTTAACTGATGGTGCAGTGTTCTTTTTTTTTTTTTTGCAAGAGGTGTGGCCGGGGAGACCCTGCTTTCGGATGGAGGAGTAGAGACAGTAGAGAGGAGTAGTGAAACCAGTAGCTGGTTGTTCTACATTCCAGTCACCTTAGTGCTGCAGGGTTTCAGTTGTGCATCCTAATGAAGTGCTTTCCTTCACATGTTGCTAAGGATAAAATCCTGGTGCCTTTCTGTTAAAGATGAAACTGCTTGGAAAAGAACATTTTGGCCATCACTTCAGAGCAGCAAAGGGACACATGTCACAGCAGTGTGTTCTAAAGGCGATATAAGGCCGTTAGTATGATAGCACCATCAGATATGGATTTTCTTCCCTTGGCAGTGCAGAATTAGTTTTTTTGGGGGGGAGGGTTAATAGTGAGCAAAAGTGAACACACCCATCTGCTGTGGTTTGCAAGGGACCTTGAAGAAAAAGTTGCTAATAGGTAGTCACTACCATGTATTCAGTGTCTTGTAGCCGCTGGTCTCAGTCAAGGCCTCAATCACACACTGCTCAATATCCATGGAAGAGCAGAGAACACAGAGATGCCACAGTCTGACACTGAACACTGCCATGGCCCTGCCCCAACACCCTAGTATAAAATCACTAGCTGTGTGCACCCCTGACAGCTCCAAGTCTCACTAAACTACAAGTCTCTCTCTTCCCCAGATGGCCATTACCAGCCTACAGTTTGCCCTCAACAATCAGGCTAATATGTCCCCAGCCCCAATGCAGAGACCTGCCTGACGTTAAAGTGTTGTTTGGAAATGGAATGTAATCTAGAGGGTAAATATAGCAGATGTCATCCGCTGCTAGCCCTCCACTGAAACAGTAAATAGAACACGCTGGTGGAATACTGACTTGTTATATTGCTGAGCTGGGGTTACATAAGATTTATGAACTGCCATGGTGGTAACAATTCTATGTAGGAGGGATTGATAGCATTTGATGCGAAAATTCCTCTGGCTGGGACATTAACTCAGCAGATTTGTCCCTGTCTTCACAAGCACAGCTTTGTTAATTATTTAAAAGAGCAAAACAACAGCCCAGAAAAGGCAGCACTTGGTGTGCGGAGCTCATTTACACATCTCTATTCCCAGAAGGGTGCTCATGCGTTTAGGCCATAATAAGAGCTGGTCTTTCATCCTTGTGTATCTGTGTGCTATTGCCAGTGCGAGTCCCCTTATCCCTCAAAGACGAGGGTATCGAGGGAAAACAAAGAGGCAATGAGAAGAAGGTAACAAAAAGTCTTATTAAAGACTTGTGTAGTTGCTCACTTCATGGGAGCAGAAGGAGGTAAAGATTTCATTACTGTAACAGATACAGGACCAAAGAGAGAGGGAGAGCGCAAGGATAGGCATTTGGCTCTGTCTGAGCTCTAATGGAAAAAGCTGTTTTTTTTTTTCCATGTCACGGCTGCTCTCCCCACTGATGGATGGGGAGGTTAACAGTCGCTGTGAGTTAGGTAACTGAGTGCACAACATCCTCTGGAGCCATTTTCCAGACAGAGCCCTCCTGTACACTATTTGCTTATTAGTCAGTCACACAGTCTGAAACTTTGACTTTCACACCATTGTGATAACAAAATAAAATCCGGCCATGTTGTCTGATTAGCGTGTTTTGTGTGCATTTGGCAGGCTGCATTGTTTACTCTGCCTACATCCCTTTACGTAGTATTTTTACAGATTCTAGGGAATTGAACATTTTAATTGACAGACCCTAAAGTATGCCAAGAGATGTATGTTAGATGTTTGCATGCGTGCCTGTGATATTAAACAATATCGCTTTCCAATCGCATTCACACGTTGTGTTACAGAGGGACAGCCTGTGCCGCGGTGGTCAAAGGGAAGATAATCGATTCATTGACATTGATGACAATTACAAAAAGTGCGAGCATAAAGAGCTGTTGGAATAGAGTGAGAGAGAAAGATGAGGATAAGAAAGAACAAAACAAGATGGACTGTAATGATATCTGTGGGAATATGTGTTCCTGACATGGTGTCATTGACATCAAGATCTCATTGACTAAGACTGATGGCCATTTTTACGGACTAGTGCAGATGTGTCAGTTTTAGTTTTTTTAAGAAACAGTCAGACATTCACTTTGAGCATGTACCCATACCGTGCACAAGCTGTGTTGCACTAAAACATAAACACACATTCACTGTCACACACACAAAAAACATGCAAATATGCTTGTTAACCATGGCACCAGACAACCTGGTGAGACAAAGGACTGAAATGTGACCTACACTATCCAGGCCAACATGTTCTGTGGAATTAATGTATTTGTCGAGTCAAATATAGGGATAAGAGACTCCAAATGGTCTGTATCGGTCCTAAAAGCACTGTACAGCCACCGTCTACTGTACAGTCCTAAAATCTTAGAAAAATGAACTAAAAATACTTCACAAATGTCACACCTAAGTAAATAATGCAAACCAAGCCATTTAATAGTTTTGTCTAGTGCCTTAAAAGTGCATTAAGAATTTGCTAATTATTTCTTTGCATGAAGTACAAGATGGTTCTTCAAGCACTTGGATGTTGCAGTATTCCAGTGAGCTGTTTATTTTCACATTTCACACCTTGTTTATGATGTGCTCATCATCCTTGTCTGAAAGTCTCCCCACAGTACAAGATTCATGATGTAGCAGTGAGAGGAAGGTGCACCCACAGCCCAATCTGTTAGGGCCCCTCACAGCAATGGTTCACAACAGTCTGTTAGAATGCATGCATTTATTCAGTTTCTCATCTCTGCATGGCGTATCAAGGCTTATGAAACCATGCGATGATGGTACTATTATCCTGTGGATCGGAACAGCTCTTGGCGCTGTGTGGGAGCAGCTGGGGCGATCTGACTGCAGGTGTATAAACACACGCACTCTCTGTCTCTGTTGTAGATTCACACCATTGTTGTATGTATGAGCCCTCTTCAGCTCTCAGCCTCCCACTTAGCAGGTGCAGTCACTTCTATAGTGCTAAAAGGCCTCAGCTTTCTCTCTCCATACATCTACTCACCATTGGCCCACATAGTCCTTCTGAAGACTGTGATATCCGGAGTCTATATGTGAGAAACAAATCAGTTTGTACTATAAAGTTCTGCTTTGTTTGTGTTGACACCAAACTGTTGTGTTAATGACACAACTTTCAGTGAAACCACATGATGACTCACACTGTTGCTGGTACTTCTGGTTTTTCAGATACTGAAACCCAGCAGCTGCACTAGGACATGTTCAAAGTCTTGATCAGAGTTTCTGTTGAACATCTTAACAATACAATACTAATGTCAAATTTTAAGTGGAATTTTAGGTGAGACAAGGTGGCAAAACATTAGGAAGCATGCCATGTCATTGTGTCACACCAGGCAATATGCATATTAACAGAAAACCTTTGTCACATGGATCGTCGACTGATTATTATGTTACATAGCCTGGAAGGTGCAGCAGCATTGGGTAACTGTTTTCACAGAGGAATGACAGAGAATTCATATGCCAACACATATAGATACCACACAAAAATATATAATATAAAATACAGTATATAAATACTGTATGGTAGGTCTTTATAAAAGACAGCTCTGAAACCCAGACCAAACTAGCAGAGTAGGTCTGTGTGTTCGAGATTATGTGGAGAAAGAGTTACAGTGTTGGAGTTAATGTCCTGATTATACAGCATGACTATTGTAAATGCCTCTAATAATTGCACAGGTAGAAAGAAATTTAATTTAAATCAAGGAACACAAAACATCAGAAATGTGTTTGCCTCTTTCAAAAGCAGTTTTCACTCTGCCTCAAGTGCCAGTATATCAAATGCTTATTTTTTTAAAAGATGTCAAAGTTCTGATGATTAGAAACAGTTTAGAATAAAAACACCTTTAAAACTTAAAAACAGCCTTAAATTGTCAGAATAATTTGAAAGTTCAATCAGAATTTTATTTTGACTTCAACAATGTGTGTAACTTTTGATATAACTGAATAATGGACCTTTCCCATCTCTATTTGTGCTAATTAGTCTTCTGCCTGGGAAAGCAACAAGTGTGTAACATCTGTTTGGGTTGGTGTTGACTCACAGCCAGCTCTGCTCCCTCAGTCTGCAGTCGAGTTCTGTCCTGCTGTGGGTATTTTCAACTCTCTCACTCTTTGGTTTATGATTAATAAGACATGTCTAAGAAGAGACATACAGTGTGTGTGTGTGTGTGTGTGTGTGTGTGTGTTAGCAAAGAAAGCAGTGCTCCCTGAAGAGTATGTCTGAACATAAAGGCCATAACCTCTCAGCATCAGTCCTGTGACCCCACAGCTCAGCACCTACAGCCCTGTAAACACTCAGAACTCCACCTTATCTCCAGTCACAACAATAAACAGTACCTTGTTGAAAGGTGATAGAAGCACGAACAATGAACCCGGGTGGTTTTTTTCTGTCTACTGCATAGACTGCAGGATGACTGGTACTGTTTCATTTTTGGACAGTGATTTATAAGGACAGACTAAACAGGTAACAAAGGTCACAGAAAAACATTATCACATGCAGCACTTCGTATACAGACATAAACACACTGTCCAGACAGGAAACATTTCTTTGCATAGCCCATATGGGTATTTTGGTCCCGTTTGAGACGTTATAATGCATAATAGGTTTTAACATGCTGCCTATACAGCCTTATCCACATAAAAATGACAGGGTAGCAGACATGCTAAGTAGGGATATGTGAAACAGAACAGCATCAACAAAATGATCAGATCACACCTCAGCACTTCTTCTATCAAACCCTCCTGGCAAGGACAAGTGTGTGTGCAGCCTCAAAATGAATAATTAATGGGAAGTGGAATTGTTAGCAAGAGTGGTGAAATCTTGAGGGTTTAGACCATTTGGCAAATATTTCCTTGCTTGCTACCTTGTTGCCTGTTAGGAATAGTGGAACATAATGAGATATGGGTTGGACCAGAACAGAGGAGCAGAACAATGAAACAAACTAGTTCATTTGAGACAAATGCTAAAATTTAGCTTTATGCTAAAAGGAAATTGTTGTCAGAGAAACCAGACAGGTGCCTTGACAAACTTTAAAGCTCAACCACAGTAACTGTACAAACTCTCATTTTTTTGTGCACATGCAGAAAATAGTTTATCCCTGACAGAGTGTGTTTGCAAGTCAGCTTAAGAATACACATTTTTAAGCATAGCTGTACATGAAACGAAGACATCAGGGTGAAGCTGACTGTTGCTAGAGAATATGTGTGAGCCAAGGACATAAATAACAAGTTTGCATAGAAATTCTCTATGCTACAAGAATTCTCAGTACCCTGCCGTAGCATAATCCTATAGCAGTCATTCAGACGTGTCTCCAGACCCGAAGATTTGGTGGATTCCTCTCCTCTCTGTCATTGCTTTGCCTTTCTTGCTGCAGAAATTTTCTCCTCTGTTCATCCTGAATTATTAAAAAGTGTTGTGATTCCCAGTATGATTGTGAATCTGGGTCTGCAGTTCTCAACTGCGCAGTCACATTTGCTTGTTTTTCTCTCTCCTCATGGTGTTCCCACTGTCTTTTCTTGTGCTTTCTCACTTGGTTCACAAGCCAGAGCATGATGCTGCCATCCTCACACTCAAATTCTCACCTTGAAGGGGCAAGAGGGGGAGTTTCAGATGATGAATTCTCAAAAAGTTGTGGCAGCCCTCGTCTACAGAGCGAGTATTAATCTTCAGAATTTGTATTCAGGTTAGGCAGGGATGGGAAAAAGAAGGGAGGGATATTTCTCTTTCCCATCATGCCCCAGCAGCAGGACCCAAATTGGAACAGAGGGCTGGGCAGTTTCTCCAGGGATAAGCACACCATCTCTTGCCTGACTCCCTCAGAGGGGAACCAACCAGGGACGTCCATTCACCACAGCACATGCACTTGTTGTCTTTTCAAACATAACTACAGACCCAAGAGACCAACATCTTCGTTCCCTCACCGCTGACCTGTCTCCATGGCCATCAGATCCACCTCTTCTGTTTTCTGCACTCCTTCAGATTCCTGTGGTGACCAAGCTTGACGTACAGTACCAATGACTCTCTGGCACTGCAGAGACCGCAGTGGCTACCCTGAGACAAGATTATAAAAACATCAGCTGGCAAATGAAAAATTCATGCAGTGTTGCCATATACCCCCACCCTGGATGATGCACAGATGACAGTATAGCACATGGGTTCGAGGCTCTTCAGTGTCTGATTTGTTCTTGCTGTCTGAGATGGATCAAAATGTTGAGTAAAAAGAGATAGCTTTAACTGAATCTACATGTACAAGGTTGTAGGGATTTTAATGTGGCATTAGCTGGATGTACACTGTAATAGACCAGCGCAGAAAACATGAGAGTGATCCTTAGAGAGCAAACTAGAGGAAGATATGGCGTGAGGGAAAGGAGAGAGAGATACGGATGGATAAAGAAGCTCTTTCTATTGCTGAGTGGAGTCTATAGTTATTTCTTTAGAGCCCTTACTTGTTGAGTTATTCCAGTCACATGTATCGCTTCAAAAATCTTTAGTGCAAACCAAACTCCCAATTGCCTCTGAACTCATGGGTGTTTTTGCTTTCAAGTCTCACGGCAGACTGGGTGCTCAACATTTAATGAGCTCAATAACTTGTATCTGGGCAGAACTGTAAGTGGAAACACGTGGAGCTCAGAAGGCTCAATTTATGATACAACAATCAGAAACATAGGAATTGCCCTATTAAAATAATACTCCGCAAGAATTTTATTGTATCTAAGCTTATATTACATATGTATGATACTGTATTCATCAGACACATGCTGAACTTCAGTCATGAGACTTACGGAACTTGTTTCCTTCGATAAATGTTAGTGCACCACAGAGCCTGAGAGAGCTGTCTACTTCATCAAGACAAAGGATGAATGAACCCAACTGCTTGTGCATGATGTGGTTAGGTCAGTGTCAAATGTGTAAAGGCAGTAGAGATATTAGGCAGAAAACAAGTAAGAACTTCAAAAGAACCCACCACCAAAGAATGAGGGATATGCAGTGTGGATCTTATTCCACGTGCTGACATTTTGGCAGCAACACAATTCCAGTTTTACACACTGAATGTTAAAATATGGGCTTTCAGTGCTGTATATGTTATAAACAGGCAGCCTACATCAAGAGAAATGCTCTTTATCTTCACTGCTAGCAACATTTGCTTCTCGTTCAAGTGTTCTGTAATGGGAGGTCGTTCACAAAAAATAAACAGAGGGGATCATTTAGCATCAGAGGCCACAGGGATTATGAAAAGTTGTTTAATGTGGCAGCAGGTGGATGTCGTGAGACTGTGCAGCCCAGAGTGACTCAGAACAGAGTCCTTTATTCTGATCAATGTATGGTAATGAGGGAGCAGCAGAGGCTGTCCAAGAGAAGGATTGGAAAATGAATACAGGGCTACAGGTTATTAAGACAGCTATAGTACAGAATTAGCAACATAAAGAAAATGTTTTGAAGGCGCGCTGAAAGACTCAGGCTTCTTGTGATGCCAAATGTATCCACTAGTCATGATGCAGTAGGAGCTAAGAAACAAGACATGATGAAAGACAACATTTTGAGCTATGACCCACCATTAAACACTGCCATCTTGCTCATGGGGATACCCTGTAGCTTCACCTCTCTGAGTCATAATCAACAGGCTTCTCAGACACATATGTGCATCTACTGTATCCTTTAATACAGTAGTAGACAGAGTCTATCCCTGCTGGCTGCCAACAGCATGTTGACGTGACTACAATCTGTTTGTGTGCATCTAATCGCACCCTGACAGGAGCAGAGTCTACTGAGCTAGATCATCAGAGGATCAGCTTAGTCAGAGCTTGGCAGTGAAATCCAGAGGCCTGTCCTCCCCAGGGCATGCCTCCAGGGCTGGATGTGTCCACAGTGAGGCAGTCTGTGATCAGCCTCGGTTCAGAGAAGACTGCCGTACTGAACATATCATATGGTAGGTAATGTTAGACGGGTGTGGTATGAAGGTGGTATAGGATAGAAAGAAACAGAGGCTGACCTTCGCTTTCTTAGAGCTATAAAGTTTCTGTATTATGCTACTTGTCAGATAATTCAAATACTGTCAGATCTTTCTTTTCTCTCTGTTTGGTTATCATTCAAGCTTCTCCCCGCCTCATAAATCACCACTCTGAGCTCAACTTAGCTCCCTCTTCTCCACTTATCCCCACTCCCTGCCTCCCTCTTTGTTTGTCTCCCACGCCATCATCTACTGCACTTTGCAGCTGGAAAGCTGTTTTGACAGCTATGATAACTGACTAAATGTCATGTGTCTGGAAGAAAGGGATCTGTAGTGTACCATTGAAATTCACTGCACATGCTTTGCGTGTGCATGTGTGTGTGTGTTCTCTGCACAGTGTGTGGTGCTGGCTAGCCAAATGTGTGGTTGTCCCTTAATAACTGCTTGTGTCTGTTTTTCAGACAGAGTGAATATATAAACGATTGTGCTTTTGAATTTACAGTTACGTGTACACGGAGCTCAGCTGCAAATGATTTCTTCTTTGGAGAGATAAATGAAGCCTGAATGCTTTGACTTCAGCCTATGACATTGTTTTCACTGTTTACTCACATGCAAATGTACACTTCCCAACAAAATAATAAAATAACGCAATCAAAAAGCACTCCATTGCCAGTGTCATAAACCCAGGCACAATATGAGGATAATAGCCATTTAAAAGTCACTCTTTGATATCTCATGAGACACCAATTTAATAGGAAGGCCAAATGTAGAATGCATTATTTCACTTACATAGAATCACTGCCATATACACATGTAAAAAAAGAGGCTGCCTCTCAGTGAAACTACTCTGAGTAAGTAAAGGTTAAAAACAATCTTAGAGTCACAAGATCCTCAGGTTATTTCCAGGATCACCAGCCTAAAAGACCGGTGAGGGAGCTGTACTATTAACTGGTATTTAAAAGATTTCCCTAATGTATACCTAATGGCATCTTGGTGGTCAGACATGCAGCAAAAATTCATTCAGTATAGCTCTAATTTCAGTTTAGCCTTGATTCACTGACAACGTGCTGATAATAATTTGGTTATACTGTATGGCTATAATGATCCTGCATCCCAAGAATGTTGTTGGAAATGAAAAACAAGTGGTCCATGAAAAGCTTACTCCCCACCTCACTCTCACACACACGTACAGTACACTTGTTTTTCTTATTTGTGAGGACACTGGCTTGACTATACTTTGTTACAAAGCAAAATACCCATAACCTTAAAGGTAGGGTTCTTTTCAGAAGCATTTTCTGTTACTTACTGTATCTTGAATTTCTATTTTCATCCTGATGGCAATTAATACATTAAATGCACTGACAACATGAAGTAAAAAATCTGTCACCTGTGGCAGCAGCAGGGCTGAAAAACGCCTGACCAGTAATTTTACTCAGACTGAGCAAAACCATTGGATGGTCTACCTGCCTGTAAACCTACTTACTATCTGTGTACACCCTGTGCTTTCACGAGCCAAGACTCTCCCACAGTGCACTGCACGCAGATGTGACAGATGTGACAGATGTGATGGCAGTGACAACTGAGAGGACAAAAGGGGCTGAAAAGTGATGCCATGGTGGCCGTAGTTCGGATGAATATGTAATTATTAAAATTGAGCTTCCTCCTGCTGGTTTTTCCAGGATCGCCAACCCACTACTGGGCAACACTGTTATATACTTTACTATCAAGTTTGCTTCTGCACAGCTGGCCAGTTGCTGCACAAGATGGGCATGTTTGTTGGATTGTCTGTTTTGGAAAGTTACAGACATTGTTGGAAAGCTGTAGGGAGTGGGGGTGTCAGCAGGTGTGGATCTAGAAATTTTTGAATGGGGTGGCCAGGCTGGGGCACAGACTCAGAGAGGGATGGTACTTTTGAAATACATAAAGTAAATGAAACCCCTAGTTCTATGAAATAACAAACCATACATTGTTAAGAATCAAACTGTTTATCTTGTGTAAAAATGAGACACTGCTTTTTTTTTTTTTTTTTTGTTAACTTTGGCTGCTGCACTCCTTATTTAGTCCCAGCCAGGGACATCTCTGCTGCACACTGGTTCCTCCCCACTGAGGTGAATCATGCCAAATACTCCATAACAACACAATTGGAGAAATGAATTAAAATGTCTGCATGCATAATATGAAATAAAGCTTATTTAACCGATATCAGAAACACCAAAAAATGTTAGTTTTAATTTTCATTCATTAATACTGACAAGCATCACATCACTCTGGCAGAGGTGGCACCAGGGGTAGCAATCAGATTTTGGGGGTGGCCAGGGTTGGCCGAATTGTTGCCTGGCTCCACCCGTGGGTTTCAGATGCTCATGTAACATTCTGTTTCTGGGTCCAAACTTTTTTTCGTTCTTCTCCTCTTCATATGCCACAGTGTTGTGCTCCCCATTGTTTCAATAGGTCTGAACAAAGATGTTATTGTGTAGAGGGTGACTGGCTCTGCATTTCGGTCTGGGGGACTTTGACCTGTAAGTGTAATGTTGTGTTACACTTAACAAGCGGATTTGACCATTCTATAAGCACTTAAAGAATACCATAGCTTTATACCTATTCTGAATGGCCTTGTTTGAAGATGTGGCAAATAACTGATTACCAAAGCTTCCTCCTGGCCATTGCCACTCCATTATCTGAATAATCCTTTTGTAGGTCTTTGTAGGTTTGACACAGGGAATTATAAAAATGGGCAATGCTTGGAAGCATGTTGTTGTACCATGAAAATGATGGCAGTAGTTATTTCACATGATCAGTGGAAAATGAAAGCTAGGAGAGATGTTCACACCTTGCATACTTTTCCACCTGACAGATTAGCTGTCTAAGAAAAATAACAAAAATTGTTGTAAAATTGTCAGACACTGCTATCACATTACTCTTAGCCACAAAATACAAAGCTAGAGTAACAGTGTGTGACCAATTTGTCTCCCCAAACTGAAAGTCTCCAGATATAACTGTGTGATTTTTGGAAAGATTATATTTCGATTAATACAATGTATAAAGCAAAGTGGAAGTGAGTCCCCTCAGTGTAAGTGATCTGCTAGGCATGTCTTATATTATATATAATATGTGGAATATGGCACGTCATGTAAAGAAAGGGACGCACACACCCAATCAGTTCCATTTGACAACTTCACATCATATGATCCCTGTAGAAATCTACCTACCTTTTCCCTAATGTAAAGAAAGAGACGCACACACCCAATCAGTTCCATTTGACAACTTCACATCATATGATCCCTGTAGAAATCTACCTACCTTTTCCCTAGTTTATGCACATTTTAACAGGTGTTGGGAAGAATTCCAGTAAGGCGGCATCACATTATCAATGTGCAAAAACACTTCTAATTTTGAATTTGGCAACAATCTCTATTTATAAAATGTGCCTCTCCACTAAACAGACAAAAAAAGAAAAGTGCTGCAAAACAAGATGATGGCAAGAGTTTCTCTAGGGAAACCAAGCATAACCATCAGCTTCAGTGTAGCACTGGGCATGGATTTTAAAACATTCAGCTCTGGGAGACTCTATCTTGGCTGCACTAACTATATGCTCTTTTTGTGACTCACTAGGGGTCAAAGTTGAATCAGCTTTTCTGTTGCTCTCTGGCAAAAATGGTTGATTGCAGTTCTTTCTTTTCTATCTGAGCTCAGAGTTCGGCTTAGCTATTCAATATGCAATGCTAAAGAACCTTGTGATATGATTACCCAGCTGTTATCTCAATGCCAGATATGCTTGCAAAATGGAGAAGGCAGAAAATACCTGCTACTCAAAACTGTGATTGGCCATGCAGGATGATGCGAGAGGCGTTAATATCAAGTGGCCCCATGTTACTGCCTCCCCAGATGGACCGATCATCAGTTATGGGATATCTGAAGTCAAGTGCCCTTCACAGACATGGCACTGGAGTGCTATGCAAGCACCAGAAGAAGCTCTCTGATGAATGAACAAGGTCTGGCATTGGCCTGTTACCACAAAGACAACCACCAAGTGCTGTGTCAGCTGCACTGTGAAACTCTGTGACTTCAACATGTTACTGACAGCATTTAGGACAGTGAGTTTTGGGATCATGCTGTTGCTAGAACAACACATTTTCCGAGGTGTCTGTTCTACCTTTTTAACAAAGAGTAAACTTGACTTTGTTTTAACATTTAGTGCACCATATTTCATTATGACTCTCTGCAATATTTTCACTCTTTTTGGGCAATATTGAAATTGACCTGTGTTCACACCACTGTACTGCTTTTAAACATTTTTCCGGTGCAGTGTGATGGAAGCAAATTTTAGCCAATATTTATTTACATTTCCTCAATATACAACTTGTGGCAGACATTTGGTTTTTATTGAATGCATCTATCTCTATACAGGCTGAACAAAATAATCAAATATTGCTACTGCTGAGTTTTTGACTTATGTTTGTAATAAAAGAACTTGGTTATGGACAGTTCTCATAGCACTCTTCAGAGAATATTTAGTAAAGTTAGCTTTCTGTTAAATACATAATCAGAATCATTAGAAATAGGTTTGTTCAAATGGAATAGCAGACTCTGTCTCTTTAGCACCATCCCTGGAAACGTATTAGTAAAATTGGATGCTTTCCATTGAAAAGCCCAGTCACTCCTTCCACAAAGACTTAAAGATTTGTCAGGTCCTTGGTGTCCTCCACATCTTTGGCAGGTATATCCCTCTTGTGAAGGCCAGTACTTTAAGAGATTCTTGTAAAAGGCCAAGCGTGTAAACAATATCAAATCACCTGCCTGCTAAAGGACAAAGCCCCCTGATTGTATTTTTTCTGGAAACCCAGCAATATTTTTTGTCAGTAACCCCCCACCCCCACCCCACACGGTTTAGTTATGAAGGATACACATCTACTTGAGGAGCTTCACAGATCAGCAGCTTAACAGTGTTGTGTGCTTGTAGGTCATAGCCTGTGGACGTAAACCATGCTGTCTGTTGATAAATGCCTCAACAGCCACTCGAAATTCATAGTTTGTCCAGAAGCACATTGTCTCTATTAGCTGCTGAATCTCTGGCTGTCCAGTAAGGAAGCTCTAGATTTTTTTTAAAAGCTCTAAATAACAAGTAAGCCTATTATGATATTGTAGTTAATATAATAGTTAACTAATCCTTAGCAAATAATTTATAAACATGAACATTTTTACTAATTTACAAATTTTATAAAATGATCAAAAATGAATTTTATTTCAAAATGATGCAACACTCTCATTCCGCTGTACCTGCATGGGAGATTCGAAATATGCAGGAAATGAAAAATGCTTTCTCACTACTATTTTGTCGTTCCACTGGACTATTGCTTGACCCTGATCACGTTTCCACTTTATAAGATGTTAAGGATTCAGATGGGTTATGTGGTGACCAGATCAGTGTCTGGCTAGAACACTGCAAAAGGATACCAGGAAGGAGAAGAGAGTAGTGTCCAAATTAAGGTACATCCAGACAACCGTCAAGGAGAAGGCTGGTAGGAGGTGGATATGAAACATGGCAGCTGTGTTAATAGAGAGAGGGGGATTTAATGGAAGTAAGAGGCAGACAGCTGAGAGAGAACAGGCCAAAAAATGTCTTTTTGTCTTTTTCTCTATACTCATACTTTTAAGTACAATCTCAGGGCCTTTTTTAACAAGAGGATAAAGATGGACATAAGATCACACAAACAGGTCATAGTTATGTATAGCACAACTATAGAAAACCCTATGGGAGGTTGGATATAGATTTTTCCTGTGGAAGATGAATGCAACAGCTATCGGGTGAATACTCTGTACCGGCTCTGCAGGAGTGGAGCCAGGAGACACTCTTCTATTACTGATTGCTGTTATCAAGAAGAAATAGGTTGACTTGTGCTGAAAAGAGGAGCATAAAAGTAGCTGTGTTGAAGGATTAACAATTATTTAACCACACGTGGTCATATGTATACTTTTAAATATTGCCTTACTAGGGAGAAGAAATTAAAACAAACTTTAATTTACTTGTAGCAGGAAGCAGGTGGGAGGGTAAACAGTTGCTGTGCATAAAGTGTAGGAGCTAGAATGCTTAGTAGGCCAATAATAGCTTCTTACAATTTACACGTTGTAGTGTCTATTAAAACACTTTATTGCCTTTATCTTTTACCATTATCCTCGAACTCACTGCAGTCAAGCAGCACCCCTCCTCCTCTGCTGCATGAATTATTTTGCAGTGAAGTTGCATATACAGTGTAAACAAGGATATCCAGTAGACAATCAATACCTCCTGAATTACAGTCAGTCGACCCGTCATCTAAAACAGGCCGCTCACTGGAGAGCTGTGCATTTTTGCAGGTCAGAGTTCAATCAGATTGAACAACAATTCATGAATAAGTTACACCACCATCTTCAGTGAAATAAATGGGGAGCAAATTTAAGTTTGGCCACCTTAATTATGTAACAGGATACCTGTAGCCACTTTATGATTCCTGCCTTCCTAAAAGTAGTTTATCATTTGGAAGCAACAAATATGTACAGTATAATTAGTTACTTGCTACCCCTGCATTGCGTTTTGTGTGAGAGCACAATTTGTTATTGATACTGAATGGAAGTGTCACAAGGAGGAACTGAAATATGAAACCGCAAAGTGCAATTGTTCTCAGGTCTAATCGGGCATGCTTGTGTACTAATACACATCAAACACTGCCTCTCACTCTCCTTTTTATTCCCTGCGTCCTCTTCTCCCATTTTGATTCAGTGTCTTCTTTGCACTGAAACAGTGAGAGAGACGACTGAGCAAGTACTGAATCTGTTTACCTCTCTGTCCTCTAGGACACTCCAGTAGAGACCACAGAGTTTCAGGTGATGTATAGTTACATCCAAGCCATTCAATGTAGACATATTGCCATTGCACATGAACAAAGTGCTGGCGATAAGAGACCCACAACAGCTTGTGTGAAAAGGCCATGCCAGCAGGGGTGATACATTACAGCCTCATATCCTTTCCCCTCCTGGAGTTTTTGTGTATGTGTGTGTGTGTGTGTGTGTCTGTGTTTATGTGCTAGTCTGCCCATCTATGTGGTGTGCCTATGTAGGCTATAGGGGCAGAAGACTGGACATAGTAGCTGCACAGAAGTGAAATAAAGCCGTGATAGCAGATTCGGTGTACTGTGGGGAAAGCATGGCCTCTTGTGACTCTGGGCTGGCTAATAGGTTTTAGAGTATAAACAGGGAAGGGTTGTGAGTCGTTATGAGTGGTGGGACGTCAGGGCGCAGATTGTTCAAAGGGAACGACTGACATTAATGAGAAATGGCAGCAGTGTAGCAGTAAGACAATAAACCTGGAACTGCAGCAAACACATAAGTGTGTAACAGCAGCAAAAATCAGAAGCATGAAAAAAACTATTTATCAAACTATACTAGTAAGTGAACACGGGACTTGTGAAGTAAACAGTGGATTTTGAGCAGAAGCATGAAGGCACTAGCAGTTATATGCTTAAAC
>NW_018128032.1:250046-250415 GCF_001952655.1 Monopterus albus | reverse complement strand
ATTCTGACTAGCAGGATGTAATTTGCATCCATTATCAAAAGCATTCCTTATGGCACACTCTTTTCATTTCTTCTGCTTTAGCTCACCCCGTTTCTGACCTTTTCATTCGCTTGGTTTTAAGTGTCTCGGTATTCCATATGCGAACATATAATTCACAAGCCATTTCACAATCAGACAATATGACACACAGACTCAGATTGCTAAAATGGTATGCAAAGGCATGGCCTTTGCACGGTAATTTCCCCCGCAATCACTCATAATCAGCTAGGTGGAGTGCACAGAAATGCTCACTGTTATTGCTCTTCTTGACCCAGAGTCCAGCACGTCATCTTTACATATTCTCTTTTTCCACATCTTTTAGAGATGTTA
>NW_018128032.1:247952-250009 GCF_001952655.1 Monopterus albus | reverse complement strand
GCTCTTCCAACCAGGTCTCAAGATTTACTCAAAATGCATGCTTCAATTTTGAGGTTTCATAAAAAAGAAAACTATAATTTCCTTAATTATCTCATTTTTACACAGTCAGATTTTCTAGCAATGCCACCATTTCCCAAACATTCTTTGGTGCTGCATTCAAGGATTCTCAGTCAAAGGATATTTCACTATTCAGCTGAAGAGAAACTTTTAGAATTATAGACAGTTTTGATTATACCTTTCACAAAGCTCATGCTTGCTTGCTTTTTGTCCTCTGGGTTTAATTTTTCACCAGCATAGTTCATGAATGTGGTGCTTCCTGGCCCTCAACTCTGGATTGTTTAAATTACAGCATGCACCACTAAAGTAAATTTTAAAATTGCCTGTGCTTGTAACTGGAGCCACATACACACAGAATCTAAGTAACAGCATAAGGTTGTTCACAGATTCAGTGGAAAGTGATGGAACCAACATGAGGGAAGGAAGGAAAATCAAAAACCTATAGCAGTGTGAAATACATGTTTGTGTAAAAAACACAACAAATCAAATGTCCTTCAAGCCCTATTTAAGACATTAAAACAGGTCAGGTAGAACCCCCCCCCTTTTTGGTGGTGATTGGGTTAAAGCGCTGTTGAGCTGGTTATTTAACAACAATCAATACACAATAAAGAGTTACGAAGGTAACAGATAGACACGACAATCATTAACCAAATGGCAACAGATGGGGGCAAATACTGTAACAGCCATGAAAGTCATTAATAACTCTTCGACAAATATTTGTGACATAGATGCCAACCTGATGAATGGCAGTGGAGTTGAAATTGTAATCATGTATCCAGTGTGGTGTCTTAGACTTGCAAACTACCATGCGTGCATCTGAGTGAAGATGCTCACAAACGGTACAACTTGCTGTGTATCACAATCAGTGTCTTTGAATCAGTTTAAAGGATCATTTTCCTGCTATCCTCCTGCTATCTTATCATGACAGATAAGGCATCAGTAATGCCTCAGGCGCTGCAGTACAGTGATTACAGTTTCAGCCCTTTATTCCCCAGTTGTTCCAAATTTTTTTTAATGCCAGGTGTATCATTGTTCCCTTCCAGTCATGTATCCGTCATGACACTAAGTGGAAGAAAAATGAACTCCTTGCCCTCTTCCCTTCCCCTGACATTCGTGTTCCACTCTAGCCATTTATTTGGGTTTTTTTTAGAAATTGAAAAGGATACCAATTCATTTCAAGGCAGGAAATACAGGCTCAGTCAATGACCAAGTGATTGAATGAGTCTGTTTCCCAACTGTACTGACCCAGAGATACAGTCTTTTCCATCTGCTGCTTCATAACCCTCCTCAGTCCCATGCTCTTTACTCTCCCAGTGGCTCCTCCATTGTAGACAAATGCTAGCTAGGGATAAATATAAAGCTTCTGTCATTGTGAGATAAAGGCCTAATGAAGTAAACATTTCCCACAAGAGAAACAAATGCACAAAAGTGTAAAAAGAAAGATATATGCCTTGGTGCTCATTTGTTCCTAGTTTTTAAAATATTAAGCCTGTTTTCATCTTGAAGGATGATAATGTAGGAAAGCTTCAAACACACTCTCTTTCAATTCTCTTTATAAGTATTATATAACCGAAAAACAGACAAATCAAAGCCCATAGCATGAATTTTAAGCACAAACAAAGCAAGCTGTTGCTGTCAGTGAATCACAATGTCCAGAGGGAAACCCTGGGTTTTAAACCCCATTGTGCACATTGTTAAACCCACACAGGTTTGTTAAAAATGAGAGCTATGGTACAGACTGCCTTTAGGGTTGAGTGTGTAGGATGAAACGCAGCCATTTGCAATAGTGGAATCTGTAGTGTGTGTAGACTATGGACTATGCCTTGCAACAGGCATCCATAGTGCCTTAGAAAGGGATTCATGTGGTGCAAGCCTTTCTTTTCTTTGGCTGCATTTTCTCTCCTACGCTATTAATAAAGAATTCAGCCTCTAGAGGATGTAACCTGGGGAGTAAGATGGAAAGATGTACAGCATATAAGGGTAACAGTGATTTAGATGGG